>NW_027596779.1:0-159399 GCF_964194155.1 Cetorhinus maximus | reverse complement strand
ATTGTACACATCCCAGTGTCTCACATACACTCTCCCTGTCACACATCCCAGTGTCTCACATACACTCTCCCTATTGTACACATCCCCAGTGTCTCACATACACTCTCCCTATTGTACACATCCCAGTGTCTCACATACACTCTCCCTGTCACACATCCCCAGTGTCTCACATACACTCTCCCTATTGTACACATCCCAGTGTCTCACATACACTCTCCCTGTCACACATCCCCAGTGTCTCACATACACTCTCCCTATTGTACACATCCCAGTGTCTCACATACACTCTCCCTGTCACACATCCCCAGTGTCTCACATACACTCTCCCTATTGTACACATCCCAGTGTCTCACATACACTCTCCCTATTGTACACATCCCAGTGTCTCACATACACTCTCCCTATTGTACACATCCCAGTGTCTCACATACACTCTCCCTATTGTACACATCCCAGTGTCTCACATACACTCTCCCTATTGTACACATCCCAGTGTCTCACATACACTCTCCCTATTGTACACATCCCAGTGTCTCACATACACTCTCCCATTATGTACACACATCCCAGTGTCTCACATACACTCTCCCTATTGTACACACCCCCAGTGTCTCACATACACTCTCCCTGTCACACATCCCAGTGTCTCACATACACTCTCCCTATTGTACACACCCCGTGTCTCACATACACTCTCCCTGTCACACATCCCAGTGTCTCACATACACTCTCCCTGTCACACATCCCAGTGTCTCACATACACTCTCCCTATTGTACACACCCCCAGTGTCTCACATACACTCTCCCTGTCACACATCCCAGTGTCTCACATACACTCTCCCTATTGTACACACCCCGTGTCTCACATACACTCTCCCTGTCACACATCCCAGTGTCTCACATACACTCTCCCTGTCACACATCCCAGTGTCTCACATACACTCACCCTATTGTACACACCCCCAGTGTCTCACATACACTCTCCCTGTCACACATCCCAGTGTCTCACATACACTCTCCCTATTGTACACACCCCGTGTCTCACATACACTCTCCCTGTCACACATCCCAGTGTCTCACATACACTCTCCCTATTGTACACACCCCCAGTGTCTCACATACACTCTCCCTGTCACACATCCCCAGTGTCTCACATACACTCTCCCTATTGTACACACCCCCAGCGTCTCACATACACTCTCCCTGTCACACATCCCCAGTGTCTCACATACACTCTCCCTATTGTACACACCTCCAGTGTCTCACATACACTCTCCCTATTGTACACTTTCCCAGTGTCTCACATACACTCTCCCTATTGTACACTTTCCCAGTGTCTCACATACACTCTCCCTATTGTACACTTTCCCAGTGTCTCACATACACTCTCCCTGTCACACATCCCAGTGTCTCACATACACTCTCCCTATTGTACACATCCCCAGTGTCTCACATACACTCTCCCTATTGTACACACCCCCAGTGTCTCACATACACTATCCCTATTGTACACACCCCCAGTGTCTCACATACACTCTCCCTGTCACACATCCCAGTGTCTCACATACACTCTGCCTGTTACATACCCCCAGAGTCTCATGTACATTCTCCCTATTGTACACCCACAGTGTCGCATGTACATTCTCCCGATTGTACATGCTCCAGTTGTCTCATGTACACGCTGCTTAATGTACACACCCCAGTTGTCTCATGTACACGCTCCCTATTGTACACTCCCAGTGTATCATGTACACTCTGCCTATTTTACTCACCTCAGTGCTTTATCCTGTGTACTCTCATTATCGTGCACACACTAGTGTCTCAAATACAATCTCATAAGTGTACACACAAAACATCTTGCGAACTCTCACCCTGACACCGACACGTGCCTCTTAGACATACTCACATTATTACGCACACCAATACCTCCTTATTTTCTCCCACCACTGCGCACATATTAATCTCCACATGTGTACTAGCTCTCTCACAACTGCACAGACTATTGACCCCGCCACGAGCCAAGACTGAGTGAAGGTTCATACCAGATGTTGTGGGAGATCACCTAGTGTCTCGGGGTCACAGTGAGTGAACGTTCTGTTTTCCTCAGGGTCCGTCAGTCTCCAGAGATGAACTGTTGGCAACGGGGACAAAATAAAACAATAATTTCAATTCTCAATGAGAGATCTGGAACCATCGTGGTCAGAGGGGGCATGGATGGGATTGAGGAATACGGGGAGAAGGTGCGGTTGAGGGACAAGGGGAGGAGGTGGGATTGAGGGAAACAAGGAGAAGGTGGGATTGAGGGATACAAGGAGAAGGTGGGATTGAGGGATACGGGGAGGAGGTGGGATTGAGGGATACGGGGAGGAGGTGGGATTCAGGGAGGAGGTGGGGTAGAGGGATACGGGGAGGAGGTGGGATTCAGGGAGGAGGTGGGGTAGAGGGATACGGGGAGGAGGTGGGATTCAGGGAGGAGGTGGGGTAGAGGGATACGGGGAGGAGGTGGGGTAGAGGGATACGGGGAGGAGGTGGGATTGAGGGATACGGGGAGGAGGTGGGATTGAGGGATACGGGAAGGAGGTGGGGTAGAGGAATACGGGGAGAGGGTGGGGTAGAGGGATACGGGGAGGAGGTGGGGTAGAGGGATACGGGGAGGAGGTGGGGTAGAGGGATACGGGGAGGAGGTGGGGTAGAGGGAGACGGGGAGGAGGTGGGGTAGAGGGAGACGGGGAGGAGGTGGGGTAGAGGGAGACGGGGAGGAGGTGGGGTAGAGGGAGACGGGGAGGAGGTGGGGTAGAGGGAGACGGGGAGGAGGTGGGGTAGAGGGATACGGGGAGGAGGTGGGGTAGAGGGAGACGGGGAGGAGGTGGGGTAGAGGGATACGGGGAGGAGGTGGGGTAGAGGGATACGGGGAGGAGGTGGGGTAGAGGGAGACGGGGAGGAGGTGGGGTAGAGGGAGACGGGGAGGAGGTGGGGTAAAGGGATACGGGGAGGAGGTGGGGTAGAGGGAGACGGGGAGGAGGTGGGGTAGAGGGGAGACGGGGAGGAGGTGGGGTAGAGGGATACGGGGAGAAGGTGGGATTGAGGGATACGGGGAGGAGGTGGGATTGAGGGATACGGGGAGGAGATGGGATTGAGGGATACGGGGAGGAGGTGGGATTGAGGGGTACGGGGAGAGGACGGGATTGAGGGATATGGGGAGAAGGTGGGATTGAGGGATACGGGGAGAGGGCGGGATTGAGGGATACGGGGAGGAGGTGGGATTGAGGGATACGGGGAGAGGGCGGGATTGAGGGATACGGGGAGGAGGTGGGATTGAGGGATACGGGGAGGAGGTGGGATTGAGGGATACGGGGAGGAGGTGGGATTGAGGGATGGGGGTTATTGGGGCGAGGGAGCAGATGTGATTAATGGAGATGAGATTTGCATCCTCCCCCCTTTCCTGTGGGCAACAGAGGGACAGAAAGACAGAGGGAGATTAAAAAACACACACGCACACACACAGACACAGACAGGCACACGGACAGACAGGCACACGGACAGACACCGCGAGGCGCCCGTTGCTCAGACGCGGCACCAGACAGCGACCGGGTAGTCAGCTTGGCAGCAGCTCTCCGCCGACAACCGACCGGCCGCGCCTGTCACCGGCGGGTAAACATGGGGCGGGGATTTTGCAAACCCGCCCGCCGCCGAGATCGCCCGATCCCGCCGGAGAGTCAACGGGCCTGTCGGCTGGGCCGCCGATACTCCCGCTGCGCATCCCACCAGGACAGGGCCGGGGAAAAATCCACCCCCCCTCCGGCCACAGGCGCACCTCTCCTCGCCGGGCCCGCGATGGAGAGCGGGAACCCCCTGGACGGGTTTGCTCGAGGCCCCGGGCCCTAATCCCGGGGGTGGGGGGGGGCCGAGCTCAAAAACTCTCTGTGCCACACCGGCCACAGCAGGTCAGGGGTCGGGTGCGGGGGGGGGTTCTGGGCTCTTCCTGTACCTTTTAGCACTCAGGACCGCACAGGCGAGCGTCAGTCACGGTTCAGTCAGTCTGACTCTTCAGCTCGGGGGTCCTGTGGCCTGGGTGTGGGGGGGAGGGGGGTCCAAGTCCCCCCACTCGTGACCAGATTGTGACCTCAGCTCCACTTTCCCGCCTGCCCTGTCCTACACGTGACTCCAGGCCCCCACACACAGCGATGCGTTTGACTCTTAAGTGACCCTGAAACGGCCTCGCCCCACGAGCCAATAACGAGAAAGACCTTCTCTGAACAGCTTGCATTGCAAGCACTTCCCTTCCTTAAATGAGGGGGCCAAAACCGTAGGCGGTACTCCAGATGCAGTCTCACCATTACCCTGTCCGTCTGTAGCCAAGACTTGCCCCGCTTTTATTCTCACTCCCCTTGCAATCAAGGCCGACTTTCCGTTTATCTTCCAGATCACTTGCTGCACCTGCATACCAACTTGTGATTCATGTACCAGGACACCCAGATCCCTCTGCACTGATCCCCCAAATAACCTAGGGCTGACACGCCCGTGGCCAAGACCGAACGGGGGTGAGGGGGTTGTTGGGGTGGTGGTCTGCACCGCCTTTCGAATGGGTCGTTGGACGGAGTTCCCCCATCTTGCCCTCTCGGCCGGAGGCGAAAGATCCCACGGCCGCTTTTAGGGTTCCTGGGGGCGAATATCTATCCCTCGGCCAACAGCGCTCACGAAAACAAAAAATATAGACGCTGACCCGGTCGTCATCACGATGCTGCTTGCGGGAGGGAGCCTGATGCACAGGAAATGGCTGCCCCCTTCCCGACATCGGCCGGCAACCTGACTCACCTGCCAGGAAGAGGTGGAGCTGCTTCTCCTCGTCCTTGTTCCTCAGGTACCTCTGCTGCACAGCCGCCCGCAGGAGAGTGTTGGACAGGCGGAGGCGAGAGTTGGGTGTCTCTGCGGGGGCCCAGACGCCCATAATACTGTTGAGAGAGACAGAGAGACAGGCAGACAGAGAGACAGGCAGGCAGGCAGAGAGACAGGCAGGCAGAGAGACAGGCAGGCAGAGAGACAGGCAGGCAGAGAGACAGGCAGGCAGAAAGACAGGCAGGCAGACAGAGAGACAGGCAGACAGAGAGACAGGCAGGCAGACAGAGAGACAGGCAGGCAGACAGAGAGACAGGCAGGCAGACAGAGAGACAGGCAGGCAGACAGAGAGACAGGCAGGCAGACAGAGAGACAGGCAGGCAGACAGAGACAGGCAGGCAGAGAGACAGGCAGGCAGACAGAGACAGGCAGGCAGAGAGACAGGCAGGCAGAGAGACAGGCAGGCAGAGAGACAGGCAGGCAGAGAGACAGGCAGGCAGAAAGACAGCAGACAGAGAGACAGGCAGACAGAGAGGAGAATACAGAATGTCAATGAACTGTTCAGACCATCAACAGATTAACGAGGACACTTCCTCCGCTCTCTCTGAATCAAAATCTCAGAATCCTTACAGCGCAGGAGGAGGCCATTCGGCCCACCGAGTCTGCACTGGCTCGCTGAACGAGCATTCTGCCTAATCCCACTCTCCCCCCACCCAAAGCCTTATCCCCGTGACCTTGCACATTCTCTCTTCTCAGGAAGCCGTCCGGTTCCCTTTCGAGCGCCCCGATCGAACCCGCCTCCCGCCGCCCTCTCGGGAAGCTCGTTCCAGGCTCCAGCCCGCCCTCCGGGCCAGAACAATTCTTTCCCTCGCCTCACTTTTACCCCCTTTTGCCGGTTATCTCTTGAACCTGTGCCCTCTGGGTTCTTGATGCTCTCTCGAGTGGGAACAGTTTCGCATTATTTATCCTGTCCATCTCTTCATTCCACAATACTGACGCCCCTACCCACCTCACTCACTCTCTCTGAAGAAGTGCCCCCCAAGTCCCATTCCCATCACCCCCCTCCACCACCTCCGCAACTCTGCTTTTCCCCCATTTAGCCCATTCCAAGATCATATGGATGACGAGGAGGAGGCCATTCAGCCCCTCCAGCCTGCTTCGCCATTTGAGGAGATCCCGGCTGATCTGATTGTGGCCTTAACTCCAGTTTCCTGCCTGTCCCCTCCCACCCCGCACCACCCCTCCCCCTCCCCCCCCACCCGCCCACCCACCGCCATAACCCTCGACTCCCTCGTCGATCAGAAATCTGTCTAACTCAGCCTTGGACATATTCGATGAGCCGGCCTCCACTCTGGGGAAGAGAATTCGAAAGATTAGCAACCTGAAAATAAACTCCATTTGTCTTACCTGCAGCACTTGAAGGCTATCTCTGCGATTCGTGTGCCAGGACGCCCAGATCCCTCGGCGCTGCAGCGTCCTGCAAGTCTCCCTCCCATTTTTCTACCCTGCCCGCCAACGTGGGCAAGTTCGCACTTTCCCACATGATGTGCCGCCTGCCAAAATTGTGCCCACTCCCTTGACCGATCCACATCCACTTGCAGACCCTTGGTATCCTCCTCACAACTTACTTTCCCGACCCAACTTCGTATTGTCAGCAAATTTGGCCACAGTACCCTCGATCTCTTCGCCGAGTCATCGAAAGACAGGTCGCTAAAAAGTTGAGTCCCCGGCGCTGATCCCCGCGGCACTCCCACTAGTTTCGGTTTGCCGGCCTGAAAAATAACCCATTTATCCCGACTCTCTGTTTCCTGTCGGTTAGTCAGTCCATGTTAAACATATCACCCCCAAGGCCATGAGCTCTTATCGTCTGCGTTAACCTTTTATGTGGCTTCTTATTTCGGAAATCCAAATACAGTACATCTACTGGTTCCCCTCTATCTACCCTCCTTGCTGCATCCAAAAGGACCGCTAATCAATTTGTCAAACACGATTTCCCTTTCATCAAACCACGCTGACCCCTTCCTAACTGCACTGGATGTTCCACATGTCCTGCAACTGCGACCTTAATAACGGATTCCAGCATTTCCCCCACTGACTTACCATCGGAGGTTCCGCATCAACCGGATGAAGGTCGCCATGGGGACGGGCCTGCTCGGCTTCAGGGTCTCTTGCATCACTTCCTCCCACGTGAGTGGGGGGGTTCCTGCGCGCAGCCCTCTGCTGGTGCACAGGATGGAGTAAAGGTCTCTCTCCCGCAGGCCTGAGAGAGAGGGAGAGACACAGGAAGGTCAGGCAAAACATACGGCCAACTTTCCTGGGTTCCGGAATTCACCTTGGCCTTGGTTTCGCACCGCGTCCTCGTCAAGACACGACCCGCGGGGCTGGGCGGTGGGTAGCACGCCCCATGACCTTGGGCACCCAAGAGCAAGTCCAGCTCCAGACGCCAGGGATAAAAGTCACCTCACACGGGTGGCAGGGGGCTGCTGGGGACAGTGTAGAGGGAGCTTTACTCTGTATCTAACCCTGTGCTGTACCTGTCCTGGGAGTGTTTGCTGGGGACAGTGTAGAGGGAGCTTTACTCTGTATCTAACCCTGTGCTGTACCTGTCCTGGGAGTGTTTGATGGGGATGGTGTAGAGGGAGCTTTACTCTGTATCTAACCCCGTGCTGTACCTGCCCTGGGAGTGTTTGATGGGGACGGTGTAGAGGGAGCTTTACTCTGTATCTAACCCCGTGCTGTACCTGTCCTGGGAGTATTTGATGGGTACAGTGTAGAGGGAGCTTTACTCTGTATCTAACCCCGTGCTGTACCTGTCCTGGGAGTGTTTGATGGGGACAGTGTAGAGGGAGCTTTACTCTGTATCTAACCCTGTGCTGTACCTGTCCTGGGAGTGTTTGATGGGGACAGTGTAGTCGGAGCTTTACTCTGTATCTAACCCCGTGCTGTACTTGTCCTGCGAGTGTTTGATGGGGACGGTGTAGAGGGAGTTTTACTCTGTAACTAACCCCGTGCTGTACCTGTCCTGGGAGTGTTTGATGGGGACGGTGTAGAGGGAGTTTTACTCTGTATCTAACCCCGTGCTGTACCTGTCCTGGGAGTGTTTGATGGGGACAGTGTAGAGGGAGCTTTACTCTGTATCTAACCCCGTGCTGTACCTGTCCTGGGAGTGTTTGATGGGGACAGTGTAGAGGGACCTTTACTCTCTATCTAACCCCGTGCTGTACCTGCCCTGGGAGTGTTTGATGGGGACGGTGTAGAGGGACCTTTACTCTCTATCTAACTCCGTGCTGTACCTTTCCTGATAAAGTGGTGGAACAGACCCCAGGGGCCTCGACTGACTTCCTCCTGTTCCTCATTGGCCTGTGACATTCTGACGCTTACCTTTCTGGTTGGCGCTTAGCGCGCTCAGGGCGAGGGTCACCATTTCTGCTCCGTGCTCCTCCTCCAGGCACCCAAGGACGTGCTGGATCAACAAACGCAGCGTTGCCGGCAGAGAGCGGATCTGATCCGAGACCTGGGAGGTGATGGGGGGGTGGTTGGGGTGGGGGGAGAAAAGGAGAAAGGATGATGAAAGAGCGGGACGTGGGAGAGGGGCCGAGCAGGAAGCAACAGGACAGGGGCTGACACGAGTGAAAAAGCGAACATCCTGCCCTGAGCGAGGCCCAGGCGAGAGAAAGCCCGCGGTCCATCCCCGACACAACCTCCCTGGTCTGTCTGGAGCGTGGCCCTTTGCAGCCGGGGACAGAGTGGCTATTGGACGGGGTTACTGCCCCCTTCCACCCCGGATCATTGTGTAATCTCATGTCCTTTATCGTTGTTGCCCCCGGACTTTGTTCGCCCCACGTTCCCAAAGTAATTTGTGCACCAGTGCTCCCACCATTGTCCATAAGGTGGAGATGGATGGCTGGTTCTGGGACATGCAGGCACGGCTTCCATCTTTATAGGGGGCGACTTGCAGACATGTGCAGCCACCAACTTTATAGGGAGCAACATGCAGGTGTGCGTGGCCGCCATCTTTATAGGGGGCAGTGTGCAGGTGTGCACTGCTTCCATCTTGAAAGGGGGCAGCATGCAGGGCCGCCATCTTTATAGGGGGCAGCTTGCAGGCATGCACAGCCTCCATCTTTATAGGGGGCAGCTTCCAGGCATGCATAGCCTCCATCTTTATAGGGGGCAGCTTGCAGACATGCGCAGCCACCATCTTTATAGGGAGCAACATGCAGGCTTGCGCGGCCGCCATCTTTAAAGGGGGCAGCGTGCAGGCATGCACTGCTTTCATCTTTAAAGGGGGCAGCGTGCAGGCATGCACTGCTTCCATCTTTAAAGGGGGCAGCGTGCAGGCGTGCACTGCTTCCATCTTTAAAGGGGGCAGCGTGAAGGCGTGCATTGTTTCCATCTTTAAAGGGGGCAGTGTGCAGGCGTGCACTGCTTCCACCTTTATAGGGGGCAGCGTGCAGGCGTGCACGGCCGCCATCTTTATAGGGAGCAACATGCAGACATGCGCAGCCACCATCTTTATAGGGAGCAACATGCAGACATGCGCAGCCACCATCTTTATAGGGAGCAACATGCAGACATGCGCAGCCACCATCTTTATAGGGGGCAACGTGCAGGTGTGCGCAGCCACCATCTTTATAGACGGCAGCGTGCTGGTGTGCACTGCTTCCATCTTTATAGGGGGCAGCTTGCAGACATGCACAGCCTCCATCTTTATAGGGGACAGTGTGCAGACATGCGTAGCCGCCATCTTTATAGGGGGCAATGTGCAGGCATGCACGGCCTCCATCTTTACAGGGGGCAACGTGCAGGCATGCGCAGCCGCCATCTTTATAGGGGGCAGCGTGCAGGCGTGCGCAGCCACCATTTTTTTTCTTTATTGTTTCATGGGATGATGGCGTCACTGGCAAGGCCAGAATTTGTTGCCCATCGCTAATTGCTCTTGAACTGAGTGAGTTCCCACACCATTTCAGAGGGCAGTTCAGAGTCAACCACATTGCTGTGAGTCTATAGCCCAGACTGAGTAAGAACCAGCCTATTTCCTTCCCCTATAGGGGACATTAGTGAACCAGATGGGTTTTTACAGCAATCAACAATAGTCACCATTACTGAGACTAACTTTTCACTTCCAGATTATTAATCCTGAGGGTAGAGGTAAAAGGTCACACACACCCAACCAAGGGTAGAGGTAAAAGGTCACACACACCCAACCAGGAGCAGAGGCGAAAGGTCACACACACCCAACCGGGGCAGAGGTGAAAGGTCACACAGATCCACACAATGGGTGGGGGGGGGGGGGGGGAGGTGAAGATGAAAGTTCACACAAACCCATGACACTTACCTTCTCGAAGACTCCGAACTCTCTCAGCTCCTCAGTCGCCAGCTTCAGGAAGAGAGGATTGTGAGATTCCTTCTTCATTACCAGCTGCCGCATCTGGACACAGAGGACAAAAAATTTGTATCGCACCTTTCATTCTTTTTTTAAAAAATTTTCATTCGCGGGGTGTGGGCGTCGCTGGCTGGGCCAGCATTTATTCGCCCTTCCCTAATTGCCCTCGCTCAGAGGGCGGTGAAGAGTCAACCACATCGCTGTGGGGGGCTCAGGAGTCACATGTAGGCCAGACCGGGTAAGGACAACAGATTTTCCCTTCCCCCAAAGGGGACGTCAGTGAACCAGATGGGTTTTTACGACAATCGGCAATGGTTTCATGGTCGTCGTGAGGCCTTTAATTCCAGATTTTTCATCAAATTCAAATTTGACCATCTGCCGTTGGCTGGATTTGGACCCGGATCCCCAGGGCATTACCCTGGGTCTCTGGATCGCTAGCCCAGTGACAGTGCCGCTGCGCCATCGTCACAGGATAACCCAAAGCATCTCGCATCAACGAACAAAAAATTGGTGCTTCCGTTTTAACTTCGGGCACTGTCGTCTTTCAGGGACCTCGGGCAGCCAATTTACACACAGAAGGATCCCACAAATATCAACATCGTTGCACGTCAGGGTCATTTATCTCTGTTCAAAGGGGACGTGGATTGAGGGATAAATTATTGGTCCCGGGGGCTCCCATCCCCACCAACAGCAACCCCCGCACCCCCAACCCCGCTCTGCGTCCATTAGTGGGATCTTTAACGTCCCCCTGAAGTGGGGGGAGACGGGGCACTTGGTTTAACCCTTTACCTGAAAGATGACACCTCCGACGGCGCAGCGCTCCCTCGGGACTGGTGCCGGGGGTGGAGGGCAGGGGCGTGGGGGTGGGACTCGAATCGCTGGGGCGCAGCGACGCAAGCCCACGAACGTCTGACCGAGGGGTGAGGCGGATAGCGATCGAGCCACTGCCGACAGCGACCGAGGCGGCAGAAAGCTCCGGAACCACTCGGCGGGTACGACAGCCCCTGAGTGGCGGGGGGGGGGGTGGGAAACGGGGCTGGTGTTTCAAATCCGTGCGACTCCCACTCAGAACGGAAGGGAGGTGGAATAGTTTTATGCCGCTGAAAGGGGAGAGGGGGAGGAAGGGCAGAATAGTATCACCGAATCTCACGGTGCAGAAGAGGCCCTTCGGCCCATCGAGTCTGCACCGACACGTGAGAAACACCTGACCTACCTACCTAATCCCATTGACCAGCACTTGGCCCATAGCCTTTGAATGTTAGGACTTGCCAAGTGCTCATCCAGGTACTTTTTAAAGGATGTGAGGCAACCCGCCTCCACCACCCTCCCAGGCAGTGCATTCCAGACCGTCACCACCCTTTGGGTAAAAAGGTTTTTCCTCACATCCCCCCTAAACCTCCTGCCCCTCACATTGAACTTGTGTCCCCTCGTGACTGACCCTTCAACTAAGGGTCCCTTAGCTGCTTAAGCTGCTCCCTATCCACCCTGTCCATGCCCCTCATAATCTTGTACACCTCGATCAGGTCACCCCTCAGTCTTCTCTGCCCCAATGAAAACAACCCAAGTCTATCCAACCTCTCTTCATAACTTAAATGTTTAATCCCAGGCAACATCCTGGTGAATCTCCTCTGCACCCTCTCCAGTGCAAACACATCCTTCCTATAATGTGGCGACCAGAACTGCACACAGTACTCCAGCTGTGGCCTCACCAAGGTTCTATACAACTCCAACATGATCTCCCTACTTTTGTAATCTATACATCGCTTGATAAAGGCAAGTGTCCCATATGCCTTTTTCGCCACCCGCATGTCCAGGATAAAGCAGGGGGCAGCGGGGGGGTGGGTGGGGTGATGAAATAGCAAAGATGTCATGGAACCAAAGGCAAAAGGAGTTAACAAAAGACGGCGTTAAAGACACAAAGCATGGGACCAGAGTGAGTGTCAATGGCAGAATAAAGGACAGCTCCGTCTGAAAACAAGAGCGTGAACGCAAGATGCAGACTGGAGCTTGGCAAAAGAAAAATCGAAATCAAAATGCAGGACAGGGTTCACGATCTGAAGTGGCCGAAATGAAATTCGAGTCAGGAAGGGGGTCCAGTGCTTCACTGGAAGATGAGGTGCCGTTCCTCAACAGAGACCGGAGGCCTGGGAACGCGGGGGTGGGGAGGGACGAGCGGGAAACTGGAGTAGCCCTGCTCCTGCCCGCTGGCCCTCACTGGGCCATTGAGGTGTCCCTGCTCCTGCCCACTGGCCCTCACTAGGTCATTGAGGTGCCCCTGCTCCTGCCCGCACACCCTCACTGGGTCATTGAGGTGCCCCTGTTCCTGCCCGCTGGCCCTCACTGGGTCATTGAGGTCTCCCTGCTCCTGTCCACTTGCCCTCACTGGGTTATTGAGGTGTCCCTGCTCCTGTCCACTCGCCCTCACTGGGTTATTGAGGTGTCCCTGCTCCTGCCCGCTGGCCCTCATTGCGTTATTGAGGTGTCCCTGCTCCTGCTCGCTGGCCCTCACTGGGTTATTAAGGTGTCCCTGCTCCTGCCCGCACACCCTCACTGGGTCATTGAGGTGTCCCTGCTCCTGCCCGCAGGCCCTCATTGGGTTATTAAAGTGCCACTGCTCCTGCCCGCTCACCCTCACAGGGTCATTGAGGTGCCCCTGCTCCTGCTCGCTGGCCCTCACTGGCTCATTGAGGTGTCCCTGCTCCTGCCCGCACACCATCACTGGGTTATTGAGGTGCCCCTACTCCTGCTCGCTGGCCCTCACTGGGTCATTGAGGTGCCCCTGCTCCTGCTCGCTGGCCCTCACTGTGTCATGAGGTGTCCCTGATCCTGCCCGCAGGCCCTCACTGAGTCATTGAGGTGCCCCAGATCCTGCCCGCTGGCCCTCACTGGGTCATTGAGGTGTCCCTGCACCCGCCCGCTGGCCCTCACTGGGTCATTGTGGTGTCCCTGCTCCTGCCCGCTCGCCCTCTCTGGGTTATTGAGGTGTCCCTGCTCCTGCCCGCTGGCCCTCGCTGGGTTATTGAGATGCCCCTACTCCTGCCTGCTGGCCCTCACTGGGTTATTGAGGTGCCCCTGCTCCTGCCTGCTGGCCCTCACTGGGATATTGAGGTGCCCCTGCCCTGCCTGCTGGCCCTCACTGGGATATTGAGGTGCCGCTGCTCCTGCCCGTAGGCCCTCATTGGGTTATTAAGGTGCCCCTGCTCCTGCCCGCTCACCCTCACAGGGTCATTGAGGTGTCCCTGCTCCTGCCCGCAGGCCCTCACTGAGTCATTCAGGTGTCCCTGCTCCTGCCCGCTGGCCCTCACTGGGTCATTGAGGTGTCCCTGCACCTGCCCGCTGGCCCTCACTGGGTCATTGAGATGTCCCTGCTCCTGCCCGCTCGCCCTCTCTGGGTTATTGAGGTGTCTCTGCTCCTGCCCGCTCCCCCTCACGGCGTCATTGAGGTGCCCCTGCTCCTGCCCGCTGGCCCTCACTGGGTCTTTGAAGTGCCCTGATCCTGCCTGCTGGCCCTCACTGGGATATTGAGGAGCCCCTGCCCTGCCTGCTGGCCCTCGCTGGGTTATTGAGGTGCCCCTGCCCTGCCTGCTGGCACTCACTGGGATATTGAGGTGCCCCTGCCCTGCCTGCTGGCCCTCACGGAGATATTGAGCTGTCCCTGCTCCTGCCCGCTCACCCTCACTGGGTCATTGAGGTGTCCCTGCTCCTGCCCGCTCGCCCCCCCTCACTGGGTTATTGAGGTGCCCGTGCTCCTGCCTGCTCGCCCTCACTGGGTCATCGAGGTGTCCCTGCTCCTGCTCGTTGGTCCTCACCGGGTTATTGAGGTGTCCCTGCTCCTGCCCGTTCACCCGCACTGGATCATTGAGGTGTCCCTGCTCCTGCTCGTTGGTCCTCACCGGGTTATTGAGGTGTCCCTGCTCCTGCTGGGTGGCCCTCACTGGGTTATTGAGGTGCCCCAACTCCTACCTGCATGGCCTCATTGGGTCATTGAGGTGCCCCTGCTCCTGCCTGCTCGCCCTCACTGGGGCATTGAGGTGTCTCTGCTCCTGCCCGCTGGCCCTCACTGGGTCATTGAGGTGTCCCTGCTCCTGCCCGCTGGCCCTCACTGGGTCATTGAGGTGTCCCTGCTCCTGCCGGGTGGCCCTCACTGGGTTATTGAGGTGCCCCTGTTCCTGCCCGCTGGCCCTCACTGGGTCATTGAGGTGCCCCGGCTCCTGCCCGCTGGCCCTCACTGGGTTATTGAGGTGCCACTAACCCTCCCCGCTGGCCCTCACAGGGTAATTGAGGTCTCCCTGCTCCTGCCCGCGTGTTCTCACTGGGTAATTGAGGTGCCCCTGCGCCTGCCCGCTGGCCTTCACTGAGTCATTGAGGTGCCCCTGCTCCTGCCCGCTGGCCCTCACTGGGTCATTGAGGTGTCCCTGCTCCTGCCCGATGGACCTCACTGGGATATTGAGGTGCCCCTGCCCTGCCGGCTGGCACTCACTGGCATATTGAGGTGCCCCTGCTACTGTCCGCCGGCCCTCACTGGGTTATTGAGGTGCCCCTGCTCCTGCCTGCTGGCCCTCACTGGGTCATTGAGGTGCCCCTGCTCCTGCCTGCTGGCCCTCACTGGGTTATTGAGGTGCGCCTGCTCCTGCCTGCTGGCCCTCACTGGGTTATTGAGGTGTCCCTGCACCAGCCTGCTGGCCCTCACTGGGTCATTGAGGTGTCCCTGCTCCTGCCCGCTGGTCTTCACTGGGTTATTGAGGTGCCCCTGCTCCTGCACGCTCGCCCTCACTGGGTCATTGAGGTGTCCCTGCTCCTGCCCGCTGGCCCTCACTGGGTCATTGAGGTGTCCCTGCTCCTGCCCGCTGGTCCTGACCGGGTCATTGAGGTGCCCCTGCTCCTGCCTGCTGGCCCTCTCTGGGTTATTGAGGTGCCCCTGCTCCTGCCCGCTGAGCCTCACTGGGTCATTGAGGTGTCCCTGCTCCTGCCCGCTGGCCCTCACTGGGTTATTGAGGTGTCCCTGCTCCTGCCCGCTTTCCCCCCCTCACTGGGTTATTGAGGTGCCCCTGCTCCTGCCCGCTCGCCCTCACTGGGTCATTGAGGTGCCCTGCTCCTGACCGTTGGCCCCCAACTGGGTCATTAAAATGCCCCTGCTCCTGCTTGCTGGCCCTCACTGGAATATTGAGGTGCCCCTGCTCCTGCCTGCTGGCCCTCACTGGATTACTGAGGTGCCACCGCCCTGCCTGCTGGCCCTCACTGGGTCATTGAGGTGCCCCTGCTCCTGCCTGCTGGCCCTCATTGGGTTATTGAGGTGCCCCTGCTCCTGCCCGCTAGCCCTCACTGCGTCATTGAGGTGCCCCTGCTCCTGCCCGCTGACCCTCACTGGGTTATTGAGGTGCCCCTGCTCCTGCCCGCCGGCCCTCACTGGGTCATTGAGATGTGCCTGCTCCTGCCCGCTTGCCCCCCCTCACGGGGTCATTGATGTGTCCCTGCTCCTACCCGCTGGCCCCCACTGGGTTATTGAGGTGTCCCTGCTCCTGCCCGCTCACCCTCACTGGGATATCGAGGTGTCCCTGCTCCTGCCCGCTCGCCCACACTGGGTCATTGAGGTGCCCCTGCTCCTGCCCGCTGGCCCTCACTGGGTCATTGAGGTGCCCCTGGTCCGGCCCGCTTGCCCTCACTGGGTCATTGAGGTGTCCCTGCTCCTGCCCGCTGGCCCTCACTGGGTCATTGAGGTGCCCCTGCTCCTGCCCGCTGGCCCTCACTGGGTCATTGAGGTGCCCCTGCTCCTGCCCGCTCGCCCTCAATGGGTCATTGAGGTGTCCCTGCTCCTGCCTGCTCGCCCTCCCTGGGTTATTGAGGTGCCCCTGCCGCTCCCCGCTCACCCTCACTGGGTTATTGATGTGCCCCTGCTCCTGCCCGCCGGCCCTCACTGGGTCATTGAGATGTGCCTGCTCCTGCCCGCTTGCCCCCCCTCACGGGGTCATTGATGTGTCCCTGCTCCTACCCGCTGGCCCTCACTGGGTTATTGAGGTGTCCCTGCTCCTGCCCGCTCACCCTCACTGGGATATCGAGGTGTCCCTGCTCCTGCCCGCTCGCCCACACTGGGTCATTGAGGTGCCCCTGCTCCTGCCCGCTGGCCCTCACTGGGTCATTGAGGTGCCCCTGGTCCGGCCCGCTTGCCCTCACTGGGTCATTGAGGTGTCCCTGCTCCTGCCCGCTGGCCCTCACTGGGTCATTGAGGTGCCCCTGCTCCTGCCTGCTGGCCCTCACTGGGTCATTGAGGTGCCCCTGCTCCTGCCCGCTGGCACTCAGTCGGTCATTGAGGTGTCCCTTCTCGTACCCGCTGGCCCTCACTGGGACACTGAGGTGTCCCTGTTTCCTGCCCGCTGGCCCTCACTGGGTCATTGAGGTGTCGCTGTTCCTGCCTGCTGGCCCTCACTGAGTTATTGAGCTGCCCTGCTCCTGCCTGCTGGCCCTCACTGGGTTATTGAGGTGCCCCTGCTCCTGCCTGCTGGCCCTCACTGGATTTTTGAGGCGTCCCTGCACCTGCCTGCTGGCCCTCACTGGGTCATTGAGGTGTCCCTGCTCCTGCCCGCTGGTCTTCACTGGGTTATTGAGGTGCCCCTGCTCCTGCCCGCACACCCTCACTGGGTCATTGAGGTGTCCCTGCTCCTGCCCGCAGGCCCTCATTGGGTTATTAAAGTGCCACTGCTCCTGCCCGCTCACCCTCACAGGGTCATTGAGGTGCCCCTGCTCCTGCTCGCTGGCCCTCACTGGCTCATTGAGGTGTCCCTGCTCCTGCCCGCACACCATCACTGGGTTATTGAGGTGGCCCTGCTCCTGCTCGCTGGCCCTCACTGGGTCATTGAGGTGCCCCTGCTCCTGCTCGCTGGCCCTCACTGTGTCATGAGGTGTCCCTGATCCTGCCCGCAGGCCCTCACTGAGTCATTGAGGTGCCCAAGATCCTGCCCGCTGGCCCTCACTGGGTCATTGAGGTGTCCCTGCACCTGCCCGCTGGCCCTCACTGGGTCATTGTGGTGTCCCTGCTCCTGCCCGCTCGCCCTCTCTGGGTTATTGAGGTGTCCCTGCTCCTGCCTGCTGGCCCTCACTGGGTTATTGAGCTGCCCCTACTCCTGCCTGCTGGCCCTCACTGGGTTATTGAGGTGCCCCTGCTCCTGCCTGCTGGCCCTCACTGGGATATTGAGGTGCCCCTGCCCTGCCTGCTGGCCCTCACTGGGATATTGAGGTGCCGCTGCTCCTGCCCGTAGGCCCTCATTGGGTTATTAAGGTGCCCCTGCTCCTGCCCGCTCACCCTCACAGGGTCATTGAGGTGTCCCTGCTCCTGCCCGCAGGCCCTCACTGAGTCATTCAGGTGTCCCTGCTCCTGCCCGCTGGCCCTCACTGGGTCATTGAGGTGTCCCTGCACCTGCCCGCTGGCCCTCACTGGGTCATTGAGATGTCCCTGCTCCTGCCCGCTCGCCCTCTCTGGGTTATTGAGGTGTCTCTGCTCCTGCCCGCTCCCCCTCACGGCGTCATTGAGGTGCCCCTGCTCCTGCCCGCTGGCCCTCACTGGGTCTTTGAGGTGCCCTGATCCTGCCTGCTGGCCCTCACTGGGATATTGAGGAGCCCCTGCCCTGCCTGCTGGCCCTCGCTGGGTTATTGAGGTGCCCCTGCCCTGCCTGCTGGCACTCACTGGGATATTGAGGTGCCCCTGCCCTGCCTGCTGGCCCTCACGGAGATATTGAGCTGTCACTGCTCCTGCCCGCTCACCCTCACTGGGTCATTGAGGTGTCCCTGCTCCTGCCCGCTCGCCCCCCCTCACTGGGTTATTGAGGTGTCCCTGCTCCTGCCCGTTCACCCGCACTGGATCATTGAGGTGTCCCTGCTCCTGCTCGTTGGTCCTCACCGGGTTATTGAGGTGTCCCTGCTCCTGCCGGGTGGCCCTCACTGGGTTATTGAGGTGCCCCAACTCCTACCTGCATGGCCTCATTGGGTCATTGAGGTGCCCCTGCTCCTGCCTGCTCGCCCTCACTGGGGCATTGAGGTGTCTCTGCTCCTGCCCGCTGGCCCTCACTGGGTCATTGAGGTGTCCCTGCTCCTGCCCGCTGGCCCTCACTGGGTCATTGAGGTGTCCCTGCTCCTGCCGGGTGGCCCTCACTGGGTTATTGAGGTGCCCCTGTTCCTGCCCGCTGGCCCTCACTGGGTCATTGAGGTGCCCCGGCTCCTGCCCGCTGGCCCTCACTGGGTTATTGAGGTGCCCCTGCTCCTGCCTGCTGGCCCTCACTGGGTTATTGAGGTGTCCCTGCAGCTGCCTGCTGGCCCTCACTGGGTCATTGAGGTGTCCCTGCTCCTGCCCGCTGGTCTTCACTGGGTTATTGAGGTGCCCCTGCTCCTGCCCGCTCGCCCTCACTGGGTGATTGAGCTGTCCCGGCACCTGCCTGCTGGCCCTCACTGGGTCATTGAGGTGTCACTGCTCCTGCCCGCTCGCCCTCACTGGGTCATTGAGGTGCCCCTGCTCCTGCCAGCTAGCCATCACTGGGTAATTGAGGTGTCCCTGCTCCTACGCACTGGCACTCACCGGGTCACTGAGGTGTCCCTGCTCCTGCCCGCTGGTCCTGACTGGGTCATTGAGGTGTCCCTGATCCTGCACGCTGGCCTTCACTGGGTTATTGAGGTGCCCCTGCTCCTGCCCGCCCGCCTTCACTGGGTCATTGAGGCGTCCCTGCTCCAGCCCGCTGGCCATCACTGGGTCATTGAGGTGTCCCTGCTCCTGCCTGCTGGCCCTCACTGGGTCGTTGAGGTGTACCTGCTCCTGCCCGCTCGCCCTCAATGGGTCATTGAGGTGTCCCTGCTCCTGCCCGCTCACCCTCACTGGGTCATTGAGGTGCCCCTGCTCCTGCCCGCTTGCCCCCAACTGGGTCATTGAGATGCCCCTGCTCCTGCCTGCTGGCCCTCACTGGGTTATTGAGGTTCCCGTGCTCCTGCCTGCTGGCCCTCACTGGGTTAGTGAGGTGTCCCTGCACCTGCCTGCTGGCCCTCACTGGGTCATTGAGGTGTCCCTGCTCT
Source organism: Cetorhinus maximus (assembly GCF_964194155.1). NCBI lineage: Eukaryota > Metazoa > Chordata > Chondrichthyes > Lamniformes > Cetorhinidae > Cetorhinus > Cetorhinus maximus. Next base: position 140,126 of record NW_027596779.1, on the reverse strand, counting down.
TGCCCGCTGGTCTTCACTGGGTTATTGAGGTGCCCCTGTTCCTGCCCGCTAGCCCTCACTGGGTCATTGAGGTGTCCCGGCACATGCCTGCTGGCCCTCACTGGGTCATTGAGGTGTCCCTGCTCCTGCCCGCAGGTCCTGACTGGGTCATTGAGGTGTCCCTGCTCCTGCCTGCTCGCCCTCTCTGGGTTATTGAGGTGCCCCTGCCGCTCCCCGCTCACCCTCACTGGGTCATTGAGGTGCACCTGCTCCTGCCCGCTGGCCCTCACTGGGTCATTGAGGTGCCCCTGCTCCTGCGCGCTGGCCCTCACTGGGTCATTGATGTGCGCCTGCTCCTGCCCGCTGACCCTCACTGGGACATTGAGGAGCCCCTGCTCCTGCCCTCTGGCCCTCATTGGGTTATTGAGGTCCCCCTGCTCCTGCCCGCTGGCCCTCACTGGGTCATTGAGGTGCCCCTGCTCCTGCCCGCTGACCCTCACTGGGTCATTGAGGTGTCCCTGCTCCTGACGCTCGCCCTCACTGGGATATCGAGGTGTCCTTGCTCCTGCCTGCTCGCCCTCACTAGGTCATTGAGGTGCCCCTGCTCCTGCCCGCTGGCCCTCAATGGGTCATTGAGGTGTCCCTGCCGCTCCCCGCTCACCCTCACTGCGTCATTGAGGTGCCCCTGCTCCTGCCTGCTGGCCCTCACTGGGTTATTGAGGTGCCCCTGCTCCTGCCTGCTGGCCCTCACTGGGTTATTGAGGTGCCCCTGCTCCTGCCTGCTGGCCCTCACTGGGTTATTGAGGTGCCCCTGCTCCTGCCTGCTGGCCCTCACTGGGTCATTGAGGTGCCCCTGCTCCTGCCCGCTGGCACTCAGTCGGTCATTGAGGTGTCCCTCCTCGTACCCGCTGGCACTCACTGGGACATTGAGGTGTCCCTGCTCCTGCCCGCTGGCCCTCACTGGGTCATTGAGGTGTCCCTGTTCCTGCCTGCTGGCCCTCACTCAGTTATTGAGCTGCCCCTGCTCCTGCCTGCTGGCCCTCACTGGGTTACAGAGGTGCCTCTGCTCCTGCTTGCTGGCCCTCACTGGATTATTGAGGTGTCCCTGCACCTGCCTGCTGGCCCTCACTGGGACATTGAGGTTCCCCTGCTCCTGCCTGCTGGCCCTCACTGGGTTATTGAGGTGCCCCTGCTCCTGCCTGTTGGCCCTCACTGGGTCATTGAGGTGCCCCTGCTCCTGCCCGCTGACCCTCACTGGGTCATTGAGGTGTCCCTGCTCCTGCCTGCACGCCATCACAGGGTCATTGAGATGTCCCTGCTCCTGCCCGCTTGCCCCCCCTCACGGGGTCATTGAGGTGCCCCTGCTCCTACCCGCTAGCCCTCACTGGCTCATTGAGGTGTACCTGCTGCTGCCCGCTCGCCCTCACTGGGTCATTGAGGTGCCCCTGCTCCTGCCCGCTGGCCATCACTGGGTCATTGAGGTGTTCCTGGTCCGGCCCGCTGGCCCTCACTGGATCATTGAGGCGCCCCTGCTCCTGCCCGCTGGCCCTCACTGGGTCATTGAGGTGCCCCTGCTCCTGCCCGCTCGCCCTCAATGGGTCATTAAGGTGTCCCTGCTCCTGCCCGCTCACCCTCACTGGGTCATTGAGGTGCCCCTGCTCCTGCCCGCTGGCCCTCACTGGGTCATTGACGTGTCCCTGTTCCTGCCTGCTGGCCCTCACTCAGTTATTGAGCTGCCCCTGCTCCTGCCTGCTGGCCCTCACTGGGTTATTGAGGTGCCCCTGCTCCTGCCTGCTGGCCCTCATTGGGTCATTGAGGTGTCCCTGCTCCTCCCAGCTGGTCTTCACTGGGTTATTGAGGTGCCCCTGCTCCTGCCCGCTCGCCCGCACTGGGTGATTGAGCTGTCCCGGCACCTGCCTGCTGGCCCTCACTGGGTCATTGAGGTGTCACTGCTCCTGCCCGCTCGCCCTCACTGGGTCATTGAGGTGCCCCTGCTCCTGCCAGCTAGCCATCATTGGGTAATTGAGGTGTCCCTGCTCCTACGCACTGGCACTCACCGGGTCACTGAGGTGTCCCTGCTCCTGCCCGCTGGTCCTGACTGGGTCATTGAGGTGTCCCTGATCCTGCCCGCTGGCCTTCACTGGGTTATTGAGGCGTCCCTGCTCCTGCCCGCTCGCCCTTACTGGGTCATTGAGGTTGCCCTGCTCCTGCCCGCTGACCCTCACTGGTTCATTGAGGTGTCCCTGCTCCTGCCTGCTGGCGCTCACTGGGTCATTGAGGTGCACCTGCTCCTGCCCGCTCGCCCTCAATGGGTCATTGAGGTGTCCCTCCTCCTGCCCGCTCACCCTCACTGGGTCATTGAGGTGCCCCTGCTCCTGCCTGCTGGCCCACAATGGGTTATTGAGGTGCCCCTGCTCCTGCCTGCTGGCCCTCACTGGGTCATTGATGTGCTCCTGCTCCTGCCCGCTGGCACTAAGTCGTTCATTGAGGTGACCCTCCTCGTACCCGCTGGCCCTCACTGGGACATTGAGGTGTCCCTGCTCCTGCCCGCTGGCCCTCACTGGGTCATTGAGGTGTCCCTGCACCTGCCTGCTGGCCCTCACTGGGTCATTGAGCTGTCCCTGCTCTTGCCCGCTGGTCTTCACTGGGTTATTGAGGTGCCCCTGCTCCTGCCCGCTAGCCCTCACTGGGTCATTGAGGTGTCCCGGCACATGCCTGCTGGCCCTCACTGGGTCATTGAGGTGTCTCTGCTCCTGCCCGCTGGTCCTGACTGGGTCATTGAGGTGTCCCTCCTCCTGCCTGCTCGCCCTCTCTGGGTTATTGAGGTGCCCCTGCCGCTCCCCGCTCACCCTCACTGGGTCATTGAGGTGCACCTGCTCCTGCCCGCTGGCCCTCACTGGGTCATTGAGGTGCCCCTGCTCCTGCGCGCTGGCCCTCACTGGGTCACTGATGTGCGCCTGCTCCTGCCCGCTGACCCTCACTGGGACATTGAGGTGCCCCTGCTCCGGCCCGCTGGCCCTCATTGGGTTATTGAGGTGCACCTGCTCCTGCCCGCTGGCCCTCACTGGGTCATTGAGGTGCCCCTGCTCCTGCCCGCAGACCCTCACTGCGTCATTGAGGTGCCCCTGCTCCTGCCTGCTGGCCCTCACTGGGTTATGAGGTGCCCCTGCTCCTGCCTGCTGGCCCTCACTGGGTCATTGAGGTGCCCCTGCTCCTGCCCGCTGACCCTCACTGCGTCATTGAGGTGCCCCTGCTCCTGCCTGCTGGCCCTCACTGGGTTATTGAGGTGCCCCTGCTCCTGCCTGCTGGCCCTCACTGGGTTATTGAGGTGTCCTTGCTCCTGCCCGCTGACTCTCACTGCGTCATTGAGGTGCCCCTGCTCCTGCCTGCTGGCCCTCACTGGGTTATTGAGGTGCCCCTGCTCCTGCCTGCTGGCCCTCACTGGGTTATTGAGGTGCCCCTGCTCCTGCTTGCTGGCCCTCACTGTGTCATTGAGGTGCCCCTGCTCCTGCCCGCTGGCACTCAGTCGGTCATTGAGGTGTCCCTCCTCGTACCCGCTGGCACTCACTGGGACATTGAGGTGTCCCTGCTACTGCCCGCTGGCCCTCACTGGGTCATTGAGGTGTCCCTGTTAATGCCTGCTGGCCCTCACTGAGTTATTGAGCTGCCCCTGTTCCTGCCTGCTGGCCCTCACTGAGTTATTGAGCTGCCCCTGCTCCTGCGTGCTGGCCCTCACTGGATTATTGAGGTGTCCCTGCACCTGCCTGCTGGCCCTCACTGGGTCATTGAGGTGTCTCTGCTCCTGCCCGCTGGTCTTCACTGGGTTATTGAGGTGCCCCTGCACCTGCCCGCTCGCCCTCACTGGGTCATTGAGCTGTCCCTGCTCCTGCCCGCTGGTCTTGACTGGGTCATTGAGGTGTCCCTGCTCCTGCCCACTCTCCCTCTCTGGGTTATTGAGGTGCCCCTGCCTCTCCACGCTCACCCTCACTGGGTCATTGAGGTGCACCTGCTCCTGCCCGCTGACCCACAGTGGGACATTGAGGTGCCACTGCTCCTGCCCGCTGGCCCTCATTGGGTGATGAGGGGCCCCTGCTCCAGCCCGCTGGCCCTCACTGGGTCATTGAGGTGTCTCTGCTCCTGCCCGCTGGTCCTGACTGGGTCATTGAGGTGTCCCTGCTCCTGCCTGCTCGCCCTCTCTGGGTCATTGAGGTGCCCCTGCCGCTCCCCGCTCACCCTCACTGGGTCATTGAGGTGCACCTGCTCCTGCCCGCTGGCCCTCACTGGGTCATTGAGGTGCCCCTGCTCCTGCGCGCTGGCCCTCACTGGGTCATTGATGTGCCCCTGCTCCGGCCCGCTGGCCCTCATTGGGTTATTGAGGTGCACCTGCTCCTGCCCGCTGGCCCTCACTGGGTCATTGAGGTGCCCCTGCTCCTGCCCGCTGACCTCACTGGGTCATTGAGGTGTCCCTGCTCCTGCCCACTTGCCCACCCTCACGGCGTCATTGAGGTGCCCCTGCTCCTGCCCGCTGGCCCTCACTGGGTCATTGAGGTGCCCCTGCTCCTGCCCGCTGACCCTCACTGCGTCATTGAGGTGCCCCTGCTCCTGCCTGCTGGCCCTCACTGGGTTATTGAGGTGCCCCGCTCCTGCCTGCTGGCCCTCACTGGGTTATTGAGGTGTCCTTGCTCCTGCCCGCTGACTCTCACTGCGTCATTGAGGTGCCCCTGCTCCTGCCTGCTGGCCCTCACTGGGTTATTGAGGTGCCCCTGCTCCTGCCTGCTGGCCCTCACTGGGTTATTGAGGTGCCCCTGCTCCTGCTTGCTGGCCCTCACTGTGTCATTGAGGTGACCCTGCTCCTGCCCGCTGGCACTCAGTCGGTCATTGAGGTGTCCCTCCTCGTACCCGCTGGCACTCACTGGGACATTGAGGTGTCCCTGCTACTGCCCGCTGGCCCTCACTGGGTCATTGAGGTGTCCCTGTTAATGCCTGCTGGCCCTCACTGAGTTATTGAGCTGCCCCTGTTCCTGCCTGCTGGCCCTCACTGAGTTATTGAGCTGCCCCTGCTCCTGCGTGCTGGCCCTCACTGGATTATTGAGGTGTCCCTGCACCTGCCTGCTGGCCCTCACTGGGTCATTGAGGTGTCCCTGCTCCTGCCCGCTGGTCTTGACTGGGTCATTGAGGTGTCCCTGCTCCTGCCCACTCTCCCTCTCTGGGTTATTGAGGTGCCCCTGCCTCTCCACGCTCACCCTCACTGGGTCATTGAGGTGCACCTGCTCCTGCCCGCTGACCCACAGTGGGACATTGAGGTGCCACTGCTCCTGCCCGCTGGCCCTCATTGGGTGATGAGGGGCCCCTGCTCCAGCCCGCTGGCCCTCACTGGGTCATTGAGGTGCCCCTGCCCCTGTCCGCTGACCATCACTGGGTCATTGAGTTGTCCCTGCTCCTGCCTACTTGCCCCCCATCACGGGGTCATTGAGGTACCCCTGCTCCTGCCCGCTCGCCCTCAATGGGTCATTGAGGTGTCCCTGCTCCTGCCCGCTCACCCTCAATGGGTCATTGAGGTGCCCCTGCTCCTGCCTGCTGGCCCTCACTGGGTTATTGAGGTGCCCCTGCTCCTGCCTGCTGGCCCTCACTGGGTTATTGAGGTGTCCCTGCTCCTGCCTGCTAGCCCTCACTGGGTCATTGAGGTGCCCCTGCTCCTGCCCGCTGGCACTCAGTCGGTCACTGAGGTGTACCTCCTCGTACCCGCAGGCCCTCACTGGGTCATTGAGGTGTCCCTGCTCCTGGCTGCTGGCCCTCACTGGGTTAATGAGGTGTCCCTGCACCTGCCTGCTGACCCTCACTGGGTCATTGAGGTGTCCCTGCTCTTGCCCGCTGGTCTTCACTGGGTAATTGAGGTGCCCCTGCAGCTGCCCGCTCGCCCTCACTGGGTCATTGAGGTGTCCCGGCACCTGCCTACTGGCCCTCACTGGGTCACTGAGGTGTCCCTGCTCCTGCCTGCTGTTCCTAACTGGGTCATTGAGGTGTCCCTGCTCCTGCCTGCTCGCCCTCTCTGGGTTATTGAGGTGCCCCTGCCTCTCCCCGCTCACCCTCACTGGGTCTATCAGGTGCCCCTGCTCCTGCCCGCTGGCCCTCAATGGGTTATTGAGGTGCCCCTGCTCCTGCCTGCTGACCCACACTGGGACATTGAGGTGCCCCTGCTCCTGCCCGCTGGCCCTCAATGGGTTATTGAGGTGCCCCTGCTCCTGCCCGCTGGCCCTCACTGGGTCATTGAGGTGCCCCTGCTCCTGCCCGCTGACACTCACTGGGTCATTGAGGTGTCCCTGCTCCTGCCTGCCTGCCCTCAATTAGTCATTGAGGTGCCCCTGCTCCTACCCACTGGCCCTCACTGGGTCATTGAGGTGTCTCTGCTCCTGCCGCTCGCCCTCACTGGGATATCGAGGTGTCCCTGCTCCTGCCTGCTCGCCCTCACTGGGTCATTGAGGTGCCCCTGCTCCTGCCCGCTGGCCCTCACGGGGTCATTGCGGAGCCCCTGGTCCGGTCCGCTGGCCCTCACTGGGTCATTGATGTGTCCCTGCTCCTGCTCGCTCGCCCTAAATGGGTCATTGAGGTGTCCTTGCACCTGCCTGCTGGCCCTCACTGGGTCATTGAGGTGTCCCTGCTCCTCCCAGCTGGTCTTCACTGGGTTATTGAGGTGCCCCTGCTCCTGCCCGCTCGCCCTCACTGGGTGATTGAGCTGTCCCGGCACCTGCCTGCTGGCCCTCACTGGGTCATTGAGGTGTCACTGCTCCTGCCCGCTCGCCCTCACTGGGTCATTGAGGTGCCCCTGCTCCTGCCCGCCCGCCTTCACTGGGTCATTGAGGCGTACCTGCTCCTGCCCGCTCGCCATCACTGGGTCATTGAGGTGCCCCTGGTCCGGCCCGCTGGCCCTCACTGGGTCATTGAGGTGTCCCTGCTCCTGCCCGCTGACACTCACTGGGTCATTGAGGTGTCCCTGCTCCTGCCTGCCTGCCCTCAATTAGTCATTGAGGTGCCCCTGCTCCTACCCACTGGCCCTCACTGGGTCATTGAGGTGTCTCTGCTCCTGCCGCTCGCCCTCACTGGGATATCGAGGTGTCCCTGCTCCTGCCTGCTCGCCCTCACTGGGTCATTGAGGTGCCCCTGCTCCTGCCCGCTGGCCCTCACGGGGTCATTGCGGTGCCCCTGGTCCGGTCCGCTGGCCCTCACTGGGTCATTGATGTGTCCCTGCTCCTGCTCGCTCGCCCTAAATGGGTCATTGAGGTGTCCTTGCACCTGCCTGCTGGCCCTCACTGGGTCATTGAGGTGTCCCTGCTCCTCCCAGCTGGTCTTCACTGGGTTATTGAGGTGCCCCTGCTCCTGCCCGCTCGCCCTCACTGGGTGATTGAGCTGTCCCGGCACCTGCCTGCTGGCCCTCACTGGGTCATTGAGGTGTCACTGCTCCTGCCCGCTCGCCCTCACTGGGTCATTGAGGTGCCCCTGCTCCTGCCCGCCCGCCTTCACTGGGTCATTGAGGCGTACCTGCTCCTGCCCGCTCGCCATCACTGGGTCATTGAGGTGCCCCTGGTCCGGCCCGCTGGCCCTCACTGGGTCATTGAGGTGTCCCTGCTCCTGCCTGTTGGCCCTCACTGGGTCATTGAGGTGCACCTGCTCCTGCCCGCTCGCCCTCAATGGGTCATTGAGGTGTCCCTGCTCCTGCCTGCTCACCCTCACTGGGTCATTGAGGTGCCCCTGCTCCTGCCCGCTTGCCCCCAACTGGGTCATTGAGATGCCCCTGCTCCTGCCTGCTGGCCCTCACTGGGTTATTGAGGTGCCCCTGCTCCTGCCTGCTGGCTCACACTGGGTTATTGAGGTGCCCCTGCTCCAGCCTGCTGGCCCTCACTGGGTCATTGAGGTGCCCCTGCTCCTGCCCGCTGGCACTCAGTCGGTCATTGAGGTGTCCCTCCTCGTACCCGCTGGCCCTCACTGGGACATTGAGGTGTCCCTGCTCCTGCCCGCTGGCCCTCACTGGGTCATTGAGGTGTCCCTGTTCCTGCCTGCTGGCCCTCACTCAGTTATTGAGCTGCCCCGGCTCCTGCCTGCTGGCCCTCACTGGGTTATTGAGGTGCCCCTGCTCCTGCCTGCTGGCCCTCACTGGGTTATTGAGGTGTCCCTGCACATGCCTGCTGGCCCTCACTGGGTCATTGAGGTGTCCCTGCTCTTGGCCGCTGGTCTTCACTGGGTTATTGAGGTGCCCCTGCTCCTGCCCGCTAGCCCTCACTGGGTCATTGAGGTGCCCCGGCACATGCCTGCTGGCCCTCACTGGGTCATTGAGGTGTCCCTGCTCCTGCCCGCTGGTCCTGACTGGGTCATTGAGGTGTCCCTGCTCCTGCCTGCTCGCCCTCTCTGGGTTATTGAGGTGCCCCTGCCGCTCCCCGCTCACCCTCACTGGGTCATTGAGGTGCACCTGCTCCTGCCCGCTGGCCCTCACTGGGTTATTGAGGTGCCCCTGCTCCTGCCCGCTTGCCCCCAACTGGGTCATTGAGATGCCCCTGCTCCTGCCTGCTGGCCCTCACTGGGTTATTGAGGTGCCCCTGCTCCTGCCTGCTGGCCCTCACTGGGTTATTGAGGGGCCCCTGCTCCTGCCTACTGGCCCTCACTGGGTCATTGAGGTGCCCCTGCTCCTGCCCGCTGGCACTCAGTCGGTCATTGAGGTGTCCCTCCTCGTACCCGCTGGCCCTCACTGGGACATTGAGGTGTCCCTGCTCCTGCCCGCCGGCCCTCACTGGGTCATTGAGGTGTCCCTGTTCCTGCCTGCTGGCCCTCACTCAGTTATTGAGCTGCCCCTGCTCCTGCCTGCGGGGCCTCACTGGGTTATTGAGGTTCCCGTGCTCCTGCCTGCTGGCCCTCACTGGGTTAGTGAGGTGTCCCTGCACCTGCCTGCTGGCCCTCACTGGGTCATTGAGGTGTCCCTGCTCTTGCCCGCTGGTCTTCACTGGGTTATTGAGGTGCCCCTGTTCCTGCCCGCTAGCCCTCACTGGGTCATTGAGGTGTCCCGGCACATGCCTGCTGGCCCTCACTGGGTCATTGAGGTGTCCCTGCTCCTGCCTGCTCGCCCTCTCTGGGTTATTGAGGTGCCCCTGCCGCTCCCCGCTCACCCTCACTGGGTCATTGAGGTGCACCTGCTCCTGCCCGCTGGCCCTCACTGGGTCATTGAGGTGCCCCTGCTCCTGCGCGCTGGCCCTCACTGGGTCATTGATGTGCGCCTGCTCCTGCCCGCTGACCCTCACTGGGACATTGAGGTGCCCCTGCTCCTGCCCTCTGGCCCTCATTGGGTTATTGAGGTCCCCCTGCTCCTGCCCGCTGGCCCTCACTGGGTCATTGAAGTGCCCCTGCTCCTGCCCGCTGACCCTCACTGGGTCATTGAGGTGTCCCTGCTCCTGACGCTCACCCTCACTGGGATATCGAGGTGTCCTTGCTCCTGCTTGCTCGCCCTCACTAGGTCATTGAGGTGCCCCTGCTCCTGGCCGCTGGCCCTCAATGGGTCATTGAGGTGTCCCTGCTCCTGCCCGCTGACCCTCACTGCGTCATTGAGGTGCCCCTGCTCCTGCCTGCTGGCCCTCACTGGATTATTGAGGTGCCCCTGCTCCTGCCTGCTGGCCCTCACTGGGTTATTGAGGTGCCCCTGCTCCTGCCTGCTGGCCCTCACTGGGTTATTGAGGTGCCCCTGCTCCTGCCTGCTGGCCCTCACTGGGTCATTGAGGTGCCCCTGCTCCTGCCCGCTGGCACTCAGTCGGTCATTGAGGTGTCCCTCCTCGTACCCGCTGGCCCTCACTGGCTCATTGAGGTGTCCCTGCTGCTGCCCGCTCGCCCTCACTGGGTCATTGAGGTGCCCCTGCTCCTGCCCGCTGGCCATCACTGGGTCATTGAGGTGTTCCTGGTCCGGCCCGCTGGCCCTCACTGGATCATTGAGGTGCCCCTGCTCCTGCCCGCTGGCCCTCACTGGGTCATTGAGGTGTCCCTGCTCCTGCCCGCTCGCCCTCAATGGGTCATTAAGGTGTCCCTGCTCCTGCCCGCTCACCCTCACTGGGTCATTGAGGTGTCCCTGTTCCTGCCTGATGGCCCTCACTGAGTTATTGAGCTGCCCCTGCTCCTGCCTGCTGGCCCTCACTGGGTTATTGAGGTGCCCCTGCTCCTGCCTGCTGGCCCTCACTGGGTTATTGAGGTGTCCCTGCACCTGCCTGCTGGCCCTCACTGGGTCATTGAGGTGTCCCTGCTCCTCCCAGCTGGTCTTCACTGGGTTATTGAGGTGCCCCTGCTCCTGCCCGCTCGCCCTCACTGGGTGATTGAGCTGTCCCGGCACCTGCCTGCTGGCCCTCACTGGGTCATTGAGGTGCCCCTGCTCCTGCCAGCTAGCCATCATTGGGTAATTGAGGTGTCCCTGCTCCTACGCACTGGCACTCACCAGGTCACTGAGGTGTCCCTGCTCCTGCCCGCTGGTCCTGACTGGGTCATTGAGGCGTCCCTGCTCCTGCTCGTTCGCACTCACTGGGTCATTGAGGTTGCCCTGCTCCTGCCCGCTGGCCCTCACTGGGTCATTGAGGTGCCCCTGGTCCGGCCCGCTGGCCCTCACTGGTTCATTGAGGTGTCCCTGCTCCTGCCTGCTGGGCCTCACTGGGTCATTGAGGTGCACCTGCTCCTGCCCGCTCGCCCTCAATGGGTCATTGAGGTGTCCCTGCTCCTGCCCGCTCACCCTCACTGGGTCATTGAGGTGCCCCTGCTCCTGCCTGCTGGCCCTCACTGGGTTATTGAGGTGCCCCTGCTCCTGCCTGCTGGCCCTCACTGGGTCATTGAGGTGCCCCTGCTCCTGCCCGCTGGCACTCAATGGGTCATTGAGGTGTCCCTGCTCCTGCCCGCTGACCCTCACTGCGTCATTGAGGTGCCCCTGCTCCTGCCTGCTGGCCCTCACTGGATTATTGAGGTGCCCCTGCTCCTGCCTGCTGGCCCTCACTGGGTTATTGAGGTGCCCCTGCTCCTGCCTGCTGGCCCTCACTGGGTTATTGAGGTGCCCCTGCTCCTGCCTGCTGGCCCTCACTGGGTCATTGAGGTGCCCCTGCTCCTGCCCGCTGGCACTCAGTCGGTCATTGAGGTGTCCCTCCTCGTACCCGCTGGCCCTCACTGGCTCATTGAGGTGTCCCTGCTGCTGCCCGCTCGCCCTCACTGGGTCATTGAGGTGCCCCTGCTCCTGCCCGCTGGCCATCACTGGGTCATTGAGGTGTTCCTGGTCCGGCCCGCTGGCCCTCACTGGATCATTGAGGTGCCCCTGCTCCTGCCCGCTGGCCCTCACTGGGTCATTGAGGTGTCCCTGCTCCTGCCCGCTGGCCCTCACTGGGTCATTGAGGTGTCCCTGCTCCTGCCCGCTCGCCCTCAATGGGTCATTAAGGTGTCCCTGCTCCTGCCCGCTCACCCTCACTGGGTCATTGAGGTGTCCCTGTTCCTGCCTGATGGCCCTCACTGAGTTATTGAGCTGCCCCTGCTCCTGCCTGCTGGCCCTCACTGGGTTATTGAGGTGCCCCTGCTCCTGCCTGCTGGCCCTCACTGGGTTATTGAGGTGTCCCTGCACCTGCCTGCTGGCCCTCACTGGGTCATTGAGGTGTCCCTGCTCCTCCCAGCTGGTCTTCACTGGGTTATTGAGGTGCCCCTGCTCCTGCCCGCTCGCCCTCACTGGGTGATTGAGCTGTCCCGGCACCTGCCTGCTGGCCCTCACTGGGTCATTGAGGTGCCCCTGCTCCTGCCAGCTAGCCATCATTGGGTAATTGAGGTGTCCCTGCTCCTACGCACTGGCACTCACCAGGTCACTGAGGTGTCCCTGCTCCTGCCCGCTGGTCCTGACTGGGTCATTGAGGCGTCCCTGCTCCTGCTCGTTCGCACTCACTGGGTCATTGAGGTTGCCCTGCTCCTGCCCGCTGGCCCTCACTGGGTCATTGAGGTGCCCCTGGTCCGGCCCGCTGGCCCTCACTGGTTCATTGAGGTGTCCCTGCTCCTGCCTGCTGGGCCTCACTGGGTCATTGAGGTGCACCTGCTCCTGCCCGCTCGCCCTCAATGGGTCATTGAGGTGTCCCTGCTCCTGCCCGCTCACCCTCACTGGGTCATTGAGGTGCCCCTGCTCCTGCCTGCTGGCCCTCACTGGGTTATTGAGGTGCCCCTGCTCCTGCCTGCTGGCCCTCACTGGGTCATTGAGGTGCCCCTGCTCCTGCCCGCTGGCACTCAGTGGGTCATTGAGGTGTCCCTCCTCGTACCCGCTGGCCCTCCCTGGGACATTGAGGTGTCCCTGCTCCTGCCCGCTGGCCCTCACTGGGTCATTGAGGTGTCCCTGCACCTGCCTGCTGGCCCTCACTGGGTCATTGAGCTGTCCCTGCTCTTGCCCGCTGGTCTTCACTGGGTTATTGAGGTGCCCCTGCTCCTGCCCGCTAGCCCTCACTGGGTCATTGAGGTGTCCCGGCACATGCCTGCTGGCCCTCACTGGGTCATTGAGGTGTCCCTGCTCCTGCCCGCTGGTCCTGACTGGGTCATTGAGGTGTCCCTGCTCCTGCCTGCTCGCCCTCTCTGGGTTATTGAGGTGCCCCTGCCGCTCCCCGCTCACCCTCACTGGGTCATTGAGGTGTCCCTGCTCCTGCCCACTTGCCCCCCTTCACGGGGTCATTGAGGTGCCCCTGCTCCTGCCCGCTGGCCCTCACTGGGTCATTGAGGTGCCCCTGCTCCTGCCCGCTGACCCTCACTGGGTTATTGAGGTGTCCCTGCTCCAGCCCGCTGACCCTCACTGCGTCATTGAGGTGCCCCTGCTCCTGCCTGCTGGCCCTCACTGGGTTATTGAGGTGCCCCTGCTCCTGCCTGCTGGCCCTCACTGGGTTATTGAGGTGCCCCTGCTCCTGCTTGCTGGCCCTCACTGTGTCATTGAGGTGCCCCTGCTCCTGCCCGCTGGCACTCAGTCGGTCATTGAGGTGTCCCTCCTCGTACCCGCTGGCACTCACTGGGACATTGAGGTGTCCCTGCTCCTGCCCGCTGGCCCTCACTGGGTCATTGAGGTGTCAATGATAATGCCTGCTGGCCCTCACTGAGTTATTGAGCTGCCCCTGTTCCTGCCTGCTGGCCCTCACTGGATTATTGAGGTGTCCCTGCACCTGCCTGCTGGCCCTCACTGGGTCATTGAGGTGTCCCTGCTCCAGCACGCTGGTCTTCACTGGGTTATTGAGGTGCCCCTGCACCTGCCTGCTGGCCCTCACTGGGTCATTGAGCTGTCCCTGCTCCTGCCCGCTGGTCTTGACTGGGTCATTGAGGTGTCCCTGCTCCTGCCCACTCTCCCTCTCTGGGTTATTGAGGTGCCCCTGCCTCTCCACGCTCACCCTCACTGGGTCATTGAGGTGCACCTGCTCCTGCCCGCTGACCCACAGTGGGACATTGAGGTGCCACTGCTCCTGCCCGCTGGCCCTCATTGGGTGATTGAGGGGCCCCTGCTCCAGCCCGCTGGCCCTCACTGAGTCATTGAGGTGCCCCTGCTCCTGTCCGCTGACCATCACTGGGTCATTGAGGTGTCCCTGCTCCTGCCTACTTGCCCCCCATCACGGGGTCATTGAGGTACCCCTGCTCCTGCCCGCTCGCCCTCAATGGGTCATTGAGGTGTTCCTGCTCCTGCCCGCACACCCTCACTGGGTTACTGAGCTGCCCCTGATCCTGCCCACTGTCCCTCACTGGGTTATTGAGCTGCACCTGCTCCTGCCTGCTGTCCTCACTGGGTTATTGAGGTGCCTCTGCTCCTGCCTGCTGGCCCTCACTGGGTCATTGAGGTGTCCCTGCTCCTGGCCCTCACTGGGTCATTGAGGTGACCCTGCTCCTGCCCCTGGCCCGCACTGGGTCTTTGACGTGTCCCTGCTCCTGTCCGCTGGCCCTCACTGGGTCATTGAGGTGTCCCTGCTCCTGGCCCTCACTGGTTCATTGAGGTGTACCTGCTCCTGTCCGCTTGCCCCCAACTGGGTTATTGAGATGTCCCTCCTCCTGCCCGCTGGCCCTCACTGGGTTATTAAGGTGTCCCTCCTCCTGCCCGCTGGCCCTCACTAGGCCATTGAGGTGTCCCTGCTCCTGCCCGCTGGCCCTCACTGGGTTATTGAGCTGCCCCCGCTCCTGCCTGCTGCCCCTCACTGGGTTACTGAGGTGCCCCTGCTCATGCCCGCTGGCCCTCACTGGGTCATCGAGGTGTCCCTGCTCCTGCCCGCTCGCACTCACTGGGATATCGAGGTGTCCCTGCTCCTGCCTGCTGGCCCTCACTGGGTCATTGAGGTGACCCTGCTGCTGCCTGCTGGCACTCACTGAGTTATTGAGGTGCCCCTGATCCAGCCCGCTGGCCCTCACTGGGTCATTGAGGTGTTCCTGCTCCTGCCTGCTCGCCCGCACTGGGTCATTGAGGTGTCCCTCCTCCTGCCCGCTGGCCCTCACTGGGTTATTGAGGTGCCCCTGCTCCTGCCTGCTGGCCCTCACTGGGTTATTGAGATGCCTCTGCTCCTGCCTGCTGGCCCTCACTGGGTCATTGAGGTGCCCCTGCTCCTGCCCGCTGGCACTCAGTAGGTCATTGAGGTGTCCCTCCTCCTACCCGCTGGCCCTCACTGGGTCATTGAGGTGTCCCTGCTCCTGCCCGCTCGCCCTCACTGGGATATCGAGGTGTCCCTGCTCCTGCCCGCTCGCCCTCACTGGGTCATTGAGGTGCCCCTGCTCCTGCCCGCTGGCCCTCACTGGGTCATTGAGGTTACCCTGGTCCGGCCCGCTGGCCCTCACTGGGTCATTGAGGTGCCCCTGCTCCTGCCCGCTGGCCCTCACTGGGTCATTAAGGTGCCCCTGCTCCTGCCCGCTCGCCCTCAATGGGTCATTGAGGTGTCCCTGCTCCTGCCCGCTCACCCTCACTGGGTCATTGAGGTGTCCCTCCTCCTGCCCGCTGGGCCTCACTGAGACATCGAGGTGCCCCTGCTCCTGCCCGCACACCCTCACTGGGTTACTGAGCTGCCCCTGATCCTGCCCACTGTCCCTCACTGGGTTATTGAGCTGCACCTGCTCCTGCCTGCTGTCCCTCACTGGGTTATTGAGGTGCCTCTGCTCCTGCCTGCTGGCCCTCACTGGGTCATTGAGGTGTCCCTGCTCCTGGCCCTCACTGGGTCATTGAGGTGACCCTGCTCCTGCCCCTGGCCCGCACTGGGTCTTTGACGTGTCCCTGCTCCTGTCCGCTGGCCCTCACTGGGTCATTGAGGTGTCCCTGCTCCTGGCCCTCACTGGGTCATTGAGGTGTTCCTGCTCCTGTCCGCTTGCCACCAACTGGGTTATTGAGATGTCCCTCCTCCTGCCTGCTGGCCCTCACTGGGTTATTGAGGTGCCCTTGCTCGTGCCCGCACACCCTCACTTGGCCATTGAGGTGTCCCTGCACCTGCCTGCTGGCCCTCACTGGGTCATTGAGGTGTCCCTCCTCCTGCCCGCTGGCCCTCACTGGGTTATTGAGGTGTTCCTCCTCCTGCCCGCTGGGCCTCACTGGGACATCGAGGTGCCCCTGCTCCTGCCCGCACACCCTCATTGGGTTACTGAGCTGACCCTGATCCTGCCTGCTGTCCCTCACTGGGTTATTGAGCTGCCCCTGCTCCTGCCTGCTGTCCCTCACTGGGTCATTCAGGTGTCCCTGCTCCTGGTCCTCACTGGGTCATTGAGGTGACCCTACCCCTGCCCCTGGCCCTCACTGGGTCTTTGAGGTGTCCCTGCTCCTGTCCGCTGGCCCTCGCTGGGTCATTGAGGTGACCCTGCTCCTGGCCCTCACTGGGTCATTGAGGTGTCCCTGCTACTGCCCCTGGCCCTCACTGGGTCATTGAGGTGTCCCTGCTCCTGTCCGCTTGCCCCCAACTGGGTCATTGAGATGTCCCTCCTCCTGCCCGCTGGCCCTCACTAGGCCATTGAATTATCCCTGCTCCTGCCCGCTGGCCCACACTGGGTCACTGAGGTGTCCCTGCTCCTGCCTGCTGGCCCTTACTGGGTTATTGTGCTGCACCTGCTCCTGCCTGCTGGCCCTCACTGGGTTATTGAGGTGTCCCTGCTCCTGCCTGCTGGCCCTCACTGGGTAATTGAAGTGTCCCTGCTCCTCCCTGCTGGCCCTCACTGTGCTATTGAGCTGCCCCTGCTCCTGCCAGCCCGCCCTCACTGGGTCATTGAGGTGTCCCAGCTCCTGCCTGCAGGCCCTCACGGAGTTTTTGAGGTGCCCCTGCTCCTGCCTGCTGGCCCTCACTGGGTTATTGAGGTGTCCCTGCTCCTGCCTGCTGGCCCTCACTGGGTTATTGAGGTGCCCCTGCTCCTGCCTGCTGTCCCTCACTGGGTTATTGAGGTGTCCCTGCTCCTGCCCGCTGGGCCTCACTGGGACATCGAGGTGCCCCTGCTCCTGCCCGCACACCCTCACTGGGTTACTGAGCTGCCCCTGATCCTGCCTGCTGTCCCTCACTGGGTTATTGAGGTGCCTCTGCTCCTGCCTGCTGGCCCTCACTGGGTCATTGAGGTGTCCCTGTTCCTGTCCGCTGGCCCTCACTGGGTCATTGAGGTGTCCCTGCTACTGCCCCTGGCCCTCACTGGGTCACTGAGGTGTCCCTGCTCCTGTCCGCTTGCCCCCAACTGGGTCACTGAGATGTCCCTCCTCCTGCCCGCTGGCACTCACTGGGTTATTAAGGTGTCACTCCTCCTGCCCGCTGGCCCTCACTAGGCCATTGAGGTGTCCCTGCTCCTGCCTGCTGGCCCTCACTGGGTTATCGAGCTGCCCCTGCTCCTGCCTGCTGGCCCTCACTGGGTTATTGAGGTGTCCCTGCTCCTGCCTGCTGGCCCTCACTGGATTATTGAGGTGCCCATGCTCCTGCCTGCTGGCCCTCACTGGGTTATTGAGGTGCCCATGCTCCTGCCTGCTGGCCCTCACTGGATTATTGAGGTGTCCCTGCTCCTGCCTGCTGGCCCTCACTGGGTCATTGAGGTGTCCCTGCTCCTGCCCCTGGCCCTCACTGGGTCTTTGAGGTGTCCCTGCTCCTGCCCCTGGCCCTCACAGGGTCATTGAGGTGTCCCTGCTCCTGCCCCTGGCCCTCACTGGGTCATTGAGGTGCCCCTGCTCCTGCCCGCTGGCCCTCACTGGGTCATTGAGGTTACCCTGGTCCGGCCCGCTGGCCCTCACTGGGTCATTGAGGTGCCCCTGCTCCTGCCCGCTGGCCCTCACTGGGTCATTAAGGTGCCCCTGCTCCTGCCCGCTCACCCTCACTGGGTCATTGAGGTGCCCCTCCTCCTGCCCGCTGGGCCTCACTGAGACATCGAGGTGCCCCTGCTCCTGCCCGCACACCCTCACTGGGTTACTGAGCTGCCCCTCATCCTGCCTACTGTCCCTCACTGGGTTATTGAGGTGACCCTGCTCCTGCCTGCTGGCCCTCACTGGGTCATTGAGGTGTCCCAGCTCCTGGCCCTCACTGGGTCATTGAGGTGACCCTGCTCCTGCCTCTGGCCCGCACTGGGTCTTTGAGGTGTCCCTGCTCCTGTCCGCTGGCCCTCACTGGGTCATTGAGGTGTCCCTGCTCCTGGCCCTCACTGGGTCATTGAGGTGTACCTGCTCCTGTCCGCTTGCCCCCAACTGGGTCATTGAAATGTCCCTCCTCCTGCCCGCTGGCCGTCACTGGGTTATTAAGGTGTCCCTCCTCCTGCCCGCTGGCCCTCACTAGGCCATTGAAGTGTCCCTGCTCCTGCCCGCTGACCCTCACTGGGTCATTGAGGTGTCCGTGCTCCTGCCTGCTGGCCCTCACTGGGTTATTGAGGTGTCCTTGCACCTGCCTGCTGGCCCTCACTGGGTCATTGAGGTGTCCCTGCTCCTCCCAGCTGGTCTTCACTGGGTTATTGAGGTGCCCCTGCTCCTGCCCGCTCGCCCTCACTGGGTGATTGAGCTGTCCCGGCACCTGCCTGCTGGCCCTCACTGGGTCATTGAGGTGTCACTGCTCCTGCCCGCTCGCCCTCACTGGGTCATTGAGGTGCCCCTGCTCCTGCCCGCCCGCCTTCACTGGGTCATTGAGGCGTACCTGCTCCTGCCCGCTCGCCATCACTGGGTCATTGAGGTGCCCCTGGTCCGGCCCGCTGGCCCTCACTGGGTCATTGAGGTGTCCCTGCTCCTGCCCGCTGACACTCACTGGGTCATTGAGGTGTCCCTGCTCCTGCCTGCCTGCCCTCAATTAGTCATTGAGGTGCCCCTGCTCCTACCCACTGGCCCTCACTGGGTCATTGAGGTGTCTCTGCTCCTGCCGCTCGCCCTCACTGGGATATCGAGGTGTCCCTGCTCCTGCCTGCTCGCCCTCACTGGGTCATTGAGGTGCCCCTGCTCCTGCCCGCTGGCCCTCACGGGGTCATTGCGGTGCCCCTGGTCCGGTCCGCTGGCCCTCACTGGGTCATTGATGTGTCCCTGCTCCTGCTCGCTCGCCCTAAATGGGTCATTGAGGTGTCCTTGCACCTGCCTGCTGGCCCTCACTGGGTCATTGAGGTGTCCCTGCTCCTCCCAGCTGGTCTTCACTGGGTTATTGAGGTGCCCCTGCTCCTGCCCGCTCGCCCTCACTGGGTGATTGAGCTGTCCCGGCACCTGCCTGCTGGCCCTCACTGGGTCATTGAGGTGTCACTGCTCCTGCCCGCTCGCCCTCACTGGGTCATTGAGGTGCCCCTGCTCCTGCCCGCCCGCCTTCACTGGGTCATTGAGGCGTACCTGCTCCTGCCCGCTCGCCATCACTGGGTCATTGAGGTGCCCCTGGTCCGGCCCGCTGGCCCTCACTGGGTCATTGAGGTGTCCCTGCTCCTGCCTGTTGGCCCTCACTGGGTCATTGAGGTGCACCTGCTCCTGCCCGCTCGCCCTCAATGGGTCATTGAGGTGTCCCTGCTCCTGCCTGCTCACCCTCACTGGGTCATTGAGGTGCCCCTGCTCCTGCCCGCTTGCCCCCAACTGGGTCATTGAGATGCCCCTGCTCCTGCCTGCTGGCCCTCACTGGGTTATTGAGGTGCCCCTGCTCCTGCCTGCTGGCTCACACTGGGTTATTGAGGTGCCCCTGCTCCAGCCTGCTGGCCCTCACTGGGTCATTGAGGTGCCCCTGCTCCTGCCCGCTGGCACTCAGTCGGTCATTGAGGTGTCCCTCCTCGTACCCGCTGGCCCTCACTGGGACATTGAGGTGTCCCTGCTCCTGCCCGCTGGCCCTCACTGGGTCATTGAGGTGTCCCTGTTCCTGCCTGCTGGCCCTCACTCAGTTATTGAGCTGCCCCGGCTCCTGCCTGCTGGCCCTCACTGGGTTATTGAGGTGCCCCTGCTCCTGCCTGCTGGCCCTCACTGGGTTATTGAGGTGTCCCTGCACATGCCTGCTGGCCCTCACTGGGTCATTGAGGTGTCCCTGCTCTTGGCCGCTGGTCTTCACTGGGTTATTGAGGTGCCCCTGCTCCTGCCCGCTAGCCCTCACTGGGTCATTGAGGTGCCCCGGCACATGCCTGCTGGCCCTCACTGGGTCATTGAGGTGTCCCTGCTCCTGCCCGCTGGTCCTGACTGGGTCATTGAGGTGTCCCTGCTCCTGCCTGCTCGCCCTCTCTGGGTTATTGAGGTGCCCCTGCCGCTCCCCGCTCACCCTCACTGGGTCATTGAGGTGCACCTGCTCCTGCCCGCTGGCCCTCACTGGGTTATTGAGGTGCCCCTGCTCCTGCCCGCTTGCCCCCAACTGGGTCATTGAGATGCCCCTGCTCCTGCCTGCTGGCCCTCACTGGGTTATTGAGGTGCCCCTGCTCCTGCCTGCTGGCCCTCACTGGGTTATTGAGGGGCCCCTGCTCCTGCCTACTGGCCCTCACTGGGTCATTGAGGTGCCCCTGCTCCTGCCCGCTGGCACTCAGTCGGTCATTGAGGTGTCCCTCCTCGTACCCGCTGGCCCTCACTGGGACATTGAGGTGTCCCTGCTCCTGCCCGCCGGCCCTCACTGGGTCATTGAGGTGTCCCTGTTCCTGCCTGCTGGCCCTCACTCAGTTATTGAGCTGCCCCTGCTCCTGCCTGCGGGGCCTCACTGGGTTATTGAGGTTCCCGTGCTCCTGCCTGCTGGCCCTCACTGGGTTAGTGAGGTGTCCCTGCACCTGCCTGCTGGCCCTCACTGGGTCATTGAGGTGTCCCTGCTCTTGCCCGCTGGTCTTCACTGGGTTATTGAGGTGCCCCTGTTCCTGCCCGCTAGCCCTCACTGGGTCATTGAGGTGTCCCGGCACATGCCTGCTGGCCCTCACTGGGTCATTGAGGTGTCCCTGCTCCTGCCTGCTCGCCCTCTCTGGGTTATTGAGGTGCCCCTGCCGCTCCCCGCTCACCCTCACTGGGTCATTGAGGTGCACCTGCTCCTGCCCGCTGGCCCTCACTGGGTCATTGAGGTGCCCCTGCTCCTGCGCGCTGGCCCTCACTGGGTCATTGATGTGCGCCTGCTCCTGCCCGCTGACCCTCACTGGGACATTGAGGTGCCCCTGCTCCTGCCCTCTGGCCCTCATTGGGTTATTGAGGTCCCCCTGCTCCTGCCCGCTGGCCCTCACTGGGTCATTGAAGTGCCCCTGCTCCTGCCCGCTGACCCTCACTGGGTCATTGAGGTGTCCCTGCTCCTGACGCTCACCCTCACTGGGATATCGAGGTGTCCTTGCTCCTGCTTGCTCGCCCTCACTAGGTCATTGAGGTGCCCCTGCTCCTGGCCGCTGGCCCTCAATGGGTCATTGAGGTGTCCCTGCTCCTGCCCGCTGACCCTCACTGCGTCATTGAGGTGCCCCTGCTCCTGCCTGCTGGCCCTCACTGGATTATTGAGGTGCCCCTGCTCCTGCCTGCTGGCCCTCACTGGGTTATTGAGGTGCCCCTGCTCCTGCCTGCTGGCCCTCACTGGGTTATTGAGGTGCCCCTGCTCCTGCCTGCTGGCCCTCACTGGGTCATTGAGGTGCCCCTGCTCCTGCCCGCTGGCACTCAGTCGGTCATTGAGGTGTCCCTCCTCGTACCCGCTGGCCCTCACTGGCTCATTGAGGTGTCCCTGCTGCTGCCCGCTCGCCCTCACTGGGTCATTGAGGTGCCCCTGCTCCTGCCCGCTGGCCATCACTGGGTCATTGAGGTGTTCCTGGTCCGGCCCGCTGGCCCTCACTGGATCATTGAGGTGCCCCTGCTCCTGCCCGCTGGCCCTCACTGGGTCATTGAGGTGTCCCTGCTCCTGCCCGCTCGCCCTCAATGGGTCATTAAGGTGTCCCTGCTCCTGCCCGCTCACCCTCACTGGGTCATTGAGGTGTCCCTGTTCCTGCCTGATGGCCCTCACTGAGTTATTGAGCTGCCCCTGCTCCTGCCTGCTGGCCCTCACTGGGTTATTGAGGTGCCCCTGCTCCTGCCTGCTGGCCCTCACTGGGTTATTGAGGTGTCCCTGCACCTGCCTGCTGGCCCTCACTGGGTCATTGAGGTGTCCCTGCTCCTCCCAGCTGGTCTTCACTGGGTTATTGAGGTGCCCCTGCTCCTGCCCGCTCGCCCTCACTGGGTGATTGAGCTGTCCCGGCACCTGCCTGCTGGCCCTCACTGGGTCATTGAGGTGCCCCTGCTCCTGCCAGCTAGCCATCATTGGGTAATTGAGGTGTCCCTGCTCCTACGCACTGGCACTCACCAGGTCACTGAGGTGTCCCTGCTCCTGCCCGCTGGTCCTGACTGGGTCATTGAGGCGTCCCTGCTCCTGCTCGTTCGCACTCACTGGGTCATTGAGGTTGCCCTGCTCCTGCCCGCTGGCCCTCACTGGGTCATTGAGGTGCCCCTGGTCCGGCCCGCTGGCCCTCACTGGTTCATTGAGGTGTCCCTGCTCCTGCCTGCTGGGCCTCACTGGGTCATTGAGGTGCACCTGCTCCTGCCCGCTCGCCCTCAATGGGTCATTGAGGTGTCCCTGCTCCTGCCCGCTCACCCTCACTGGGTCATTGAGGTGCCCCTGCTCCTGCCTGCTGGCCCTCACTGGGTTATTGAGGTGCCCCTGCTCCTGCCTGCTGGCCCTCACTGGGTCATTGAGGTGCCCCTGCTCCTGCCCGCTGGCACTCAATGGGTCATTGAGGTGTCCCTGCTCCTGCCCGCTGACCCTCACTGCGTCATTGAGGTGCCCCTGCTCCTGCCTGCTGGCCCTCACTGGATTATTGAGGTGCCCCTGCTCCTGCCTGCTGGCCCTCAC
Organism: Cetorhinus maximus; assembly: GCF_964194155.1. Taxonomy (NCBI): domain Eukaryota; kingdom Metazoa; phylum Chordata; class Chondrichthyes; order Lamniformes; family Cetorhinidae; genus Cetorhinus; species Cetorhinus maximus. The sequence continues at coordinate 117,897 of NW_027596779.1, read as the reverse complement.
TGGGTTATTGAGGTGCCCCTGCTCCTGCCTGCTGGCCCTCACTGGGTTATTGAGGTGCCCCTGCTCCTGCCTGCTGGCCCTCACTGGGTCATTGAGGTGCCCCTGCTCCTGCCCGCTGGCACTCAGTCGGTCATTGAGGTGTCCCTCCTCGTACCCGCTGGCCCTCACTGGCTCATTGAGGTGTCCCTGCTGCTGCCCGCTCGCCCTCACTGGGTCATTGAGGTGCCCCTGCTCCTGCCCGCTGGCCATCACTGGGTCATTGAGGTGTTCCTGGTCCGGCCCGCTGGCCCTCACTGGATCATTGAGGTGCCCCTGCTCCTGCCCGCTGGCCCTCACTGGGTCATTGAGGTGTCCCTGCTCCTGCCCGCTGGCCCTCACTGGGTCATTGAGGTGTCCCTGCTCCTGCCCGCTCGCCCTCAATGGGTCATTAAGGTGTCCCTGCTCCTGCCCGCTCACCCTCACTGGGTCATTGAGGTGTCCCTGTTCCTGCCTGATGGCCCTCACTGAGTTATTGAGCTGCCCCTGCTCCTGCCTGCTGGCCCTCACTGGGTTATTGAGGTGCCCCTGCTCCTGCCTGCTGGCCCTCACTGGGTTATTGAGGTGTCCCTGCACCTGCCTGCTGGCCCTCACTGGGTCATTGAGGTGTCCCTGCTCCTCCCAGCTGGTCTTCACTGGGTTATTGAGGTGCCCCTGCTCCTGCCCGCTCGCCCTCACTGGGTGATTGAGCTGTCCCGGCACCTGCCTGCTGGCCCTCACTGGGTCATTGAGGTGCCCCTGCTCCTGCCAGCTAGCCATCATTGGGTAATTGAGGTGTCCCTGCTCCTACGCACTGGCACTCACCAGGTCACTGAGGTGTCCCTGCTCCTGCCCGCTGGTCCTGACTGGGTCATTGAGGCGTCCCTGCTCCTGCTCGTTCGCACTCACTGGGTCATTGAGGTTGCCCTGCTCCTGCCCGCTGGCCCTCACTGGGTCATTGAGGTGCCCCTGGTCCGGCCCGCTGGCCCTCACTGGTTCATTGAGGTGTCCCTGCTCCTGCCTGCTGGGCCTCACTGGGTCATTGAGGTGCACCTGCTCCTGCCCGCTCGCCCTCAATGGGTCATTGAGGTGTCCCTGCTCCTGCCCGCTCACCCTCACTGGGTCATTGAGGTGCCCCTGCTCCTGCCTGCTGGCCCTCACTGGGTTATTGAGGTGCCCCTGCTCCTGCCTGCTGGCCCTCACTGGGTCATTGAGGTGCCCCTGCTCCTGCCCGCTGGCACTCAGTGGGTCATTGAGGTGTCCCTCCTCGTACCCGCTGGCCCTCCCTGGGACATTGAGGTGTCCCTGCTCCTGCCCGCTGGCCCTCACTGGGTCATTGAGGTGTCCCTGCACCTGCCTGCTGGCCCTCACTGGGTCATTGAGCTGTCCCTGCTCTTGCCCGCTGGTCTTCACTGGGTTATTGAGGTGCCCCTGCTCCTGCCCGCTAGCCCTCACTGGGTCATTGAGGTGTCCCGGCACATGCCTGCTGGCCCTCACTGGGTCATTGAGGTGTCCCTGCTCCTGCCCGCTGGTCCTGACTGGGTCATTGAGGTGTCCCTGCTCCTGCCTGCTCGCCCTCTCTGGGTTATTGAGGTGCCCCTGCCGCTCCCCGCTCACCCTCACTGGGTCATTGAGGTGTCCCTGCTCCTGCCCACTTGCCCCCCTTCACGGGGTCATTGAGGTGCCCCTGCTCCTGCCCGCTGGCCCTCACTGGGTCATTGAGGTGCCCCTGCTCCTGCCCGCTGACCCTCACTGGGTTATTGAGGTGTCCCTGCTCCAGCCCGCTGACCCTCACTGCGTCATTGAGGTGCCCCTGCTCCTGCCTGCTGGCCCTCACTGGGTTATTGAGGTGCCCCTGCTCCTGCCTGCTGGCCCTCACTGGGTTATTGAGGTGCCCCTGCTCCTGCTTGCTGGCCCTCACTGTGTCATTGAGGTGCCCCTGCTCCTGCCCGCTGGCACTCAGTCGGTCATTGAGGTGTCCCTCCTCGTACCCGCTGGCACTCACTGGGACATTGAGGTGTCCCTGCTCCTGCCCGCTGGCCCTCACTGGGTCATTGAGGTGTCAATGATAATGCCTGCTGGCCCTCACTGAGTTATTGAGCTGCCCCTGTTCCTGCCTGCTGGCCCTCACTGGATTATTGAGGTGTCCCTGCACCTGCCTGCTGGCCCTCACTGGGTCATTGAGGTGTCCCTGCTCCAGCACGCTGGTCTTCACTGGGTTATTGAGGTGCCCCTGCACCTGCCTGCTGGCCCTCACTGGGTCATTGAGCTGTCCCTGCTCCTGCCCGCTGGTCTTGACTGGGTCATTGAGGTGTCCCTGCTCCTGCCCACTCTCCCTCTCTGGGTTATTGAGGTGCCCCTGCCTCTCCACGCTCACCCTCACTGGGTCATTGAGGTGCACCTGCTCCTGCCCGCTGACCCACAGTGGGACATTGAGGTGCCACTGCTCCTGCCCGCTGGCCCTCATTGGGTGATTGAGGGGCCCCTGCTCCAGCCCGCTGGCCCTCACTGAGTCATTGAGGTGCCCCTGCTCCTGTCCGCTGACCATCACTGGGTCATTGAGGTGTCCCTGCTCCTGCCTACTTGCCCCCCATCACGGGGTCATTGAGGTACCCCTGCTCCTGCCCGCTCGCCCTCAATGGGTCATTGAGGTGTTCCTGCTCCTGCCCGCACACCCTCACTGGGTTACTGAGCTGCCCCTGATCCTGCCCACTGTCCCTCACTGGGTTATTGAGCTGCACCTGCTCCTGCCTGCTGTCCTCACTGGGTTATTGAGGTGCCTCTGCTCCTGCCTGCTGGCCCTCACTGGGTCATTGAGGTGTCCCTGCTCCTGGCCCTCACTGGGTCATTGAGGTGACCCTGCTCCTGCCCCTGGCCCGCACTGGGTCTTTGACGTGTCCCTGCTCCTGTCCGCTGGCCCTCACTGGGTCATTGAGGTGTCCCTGCTCCTGGCCCTCACTGGTTCATTGAGGTGTACCTGCTCCTGTCCGCTTGCCCCCAACTGGGTTATTGAGATGTCCCTCCTCCTGCCCGCTGGCCCTCACTGGGTTATTAAGGTGTCCCTCCTCCTGCCCGCTGGCCCTCACTAGGCCATTGAGGTGTCCCTGCTCCTGCCCGCTGGCCCTCACTGGGTTATTGAGCTGCCCCCGCTCCTGCCTGCTGCCCCTCACTGGGTTACTGAGGTGCCCCTGCTCATGCCCGCTGGCCCTCACTGGGTCATCGAGGTGTCCCTGCTCCTGCCCGCTCGCACTCACTGGGATATCGAGGTGTCCCTGCTCCTGCCTGCTGGCCCTCACTGGGTCATTGAGGTGACCCTGCTGCTGCCTGCTGGCACTCACTGAGTTATTGAGGTGCCCCTGATCCAGCCCGCTGGCCCTCACTGGGTCATTGAGGTGTTCCTGCTCCTGCCTGCTCGCCCGCACTGGGTCATTGAGGTGTCCCTCCTCCTGCCCGCTGGCCCTCACTGGGTTATTGAGGTGCCCCTGCTCCTGCCTGCTGGCCCTCACTGGGTTATTGAGATGCCTCTGCTCCTGCCTGCTGGCCCTCACTGGGTCATTGAGGTGCCCCTGCTCCTGCCCGCTGGCACTCAGTAGGTCATTGAGGTGTCCCTCCTCCTACCCGCTGGCCCTCACTGGGTCATTGAGGTGTCCCTGCTCCTGCCCGCTCGCCCTCACTGGGATATCGAGGTGTCCCTGCTCCTGCCCGCTCGCCCTCACTGGGTCATTGAGGTGCCCCTGCTCCTGCCCGCTGGCCCTCACTGGGTCATTGAGGTTACCCTGGTCCGGCCCGCTGGCCCTCACTGGGTCATTGAGGTGCCCCTGCTCCTGCCCGCTGGCCCTCACTGGGTCATTAAGGTGCCCCTGCTCCTGCCCGCTCGCCCTCAATGGGTCATTGAGGTGTCCCTGCTCCTGCCCGCTCACCCTCACTGGGTCATTGAGGTGTCCCTCCTCCTGCCCGCTGGGCCTCACTGAGACATCGAGGTGCCCCTGCTCCTGCCCGCACACCCTCACTGGGTTACTGAGCTGCCCCTGATCCTGCCCACTGTCCCTCACTGGGTTATTGAGCTGCACCTGCTCCTGCCTGCTGTCCCTCACTGGGTTATTGAGGTGCCTCTGCTCCTGCCTGCTGGCCCTCACTGGGTCATTGAGGTGTCCCTGCTCCTGGCCCTCACTGGGTCATTGAGGTGACCCTGCTCCTGCCCCTGGCCCGCACTGGGTCTTTGACGTGTCCCTGCTCCTGTCCGCTGGCCCTCACTGGGTCATTGAGGTGTCCCTGCTCCTGGCCCTCACTGGGTCATTGAGGTGTTCCTGCTCCTGTCCGCTTGCCACCAACTGGGTTATTGAGATGTCCCTCCTCCTGCCTGCTGGCCCTCACTGGGTTATTGAGGTGCCCTTGCTCGTGCCCGCACACCCTCACTTGGCCATTGAGGTGTCCCTGCACCTGCCTGCTGGCCCTCACTGGGTCATTGAGGTGTCCCTCCTCCTGCCCGCTGGCCCTCACTGGGTTATTGAGGTGTTCCTCCTCCTGCCCGCTGGGCCTCACTGGGACATCGAGGTGCCCCTGCTCCTGCCCGCACACCCTCATTGGGTTACTGAGCTGACCCTGATCCTGCCTGCTGTCCCTCACTGGGTTATTGAGCTGCCCCTGCTCCTGCCTGCTGTCCCTCACTGGGTCATTCAGGTGTCCCTGCTCCTGGTCCTCACTGGGTCATTGAGGTGACCCTACCCCTGCCCCTGGCCCTCACTGGGTCTTTGAGGTGTCCCTGCTCCTGTCCGCTGGCCCTCGCTGGGTCATTGAGGTGACCCTGCTCCTGGCCCTCACTGGGTCATTGAGGTGTCCCTGCTACTGCCCCTGGCCCTCACTGGGTCATTGAGGTGTCCCTGCTCCTGTCCGCTTGCCCCCAACTGGGTCATTGAGATGTCCCTCCTCCTGCCCGCTGGCCCTCACTAGGCCATTGAATTATCCCTGCTCCTGCCCGCTGGCCCACACTGGGTCACTGAGGTGTCCCTGCTCCTGCCTGCTGGCCCTTACTGGGTTATTGTGCTGCACCTGCTCCTGCCTGCTGGCCCTCACTGGGTTATTGAGGTGTCCCTGCTCCTGCCTGCTGGCCCTCACTGGGTAATTGAAGTGTCCCTGCTCCTCCCTGCTGGCCCTCACTGTGCTATTGAGCTGCCCCTGCTCCTGCCAGCCCGCCCTCACTGGGTCATTGAGGTGTCCCAGCTCCTGCCTGCAGGCCCTCACGGAGTTTTTGAGGTGCCCCTGCTCCTGCCTGCTGGCCCTCACTGGGTTATTGAGGTGTCCCTGCTCCTGCCTGCTGGCCCTCACTGGGTTATTGAGGTGCCCCTGCTCCTGCCTGCTGTCCCTCACTGGGTTATTGAGGTGTCCCTGCTCCTGCCCGCTGGGCCTCACTGGGACATCGAGGTGCCCCTGCTCCTGCCCGCACACCCTCACTGGGTTACTGAGCTGCCCCTGATCCTGCCTGCTGTCCCTCACTGGGTTATTGAGGTGCCTCTGCTCCTGCCTGCTGGCCCTCACTGGGTCATTGAGGTGTCCCTGTTCCTGTCCGCTGGCCCTCACTGGGTCATTGAGGTGTCCCTGCTACTGCCCCTGGCCCTCACTGGGTCACTGAGGTGTCCCTGCTCCTGTCCGCTTGCCCCCAACTGGGTCACTGAGATGTCCCTCCTCCTGCCCGCTGGCACTCACTGGGTTATTAAGGTGTCACTCCTCCTGCCCGCTGGCCCTCACTAGGCCATTGAGGTGTCCCTGCTCCTGCCTGCTGGCCCTCACTGGGTTATCGAGCTGCCCCTGCTCCTGCCTGCTGGCCCTCACTGGGTTATTGAGGTGTCCCTGCTCCTGCCTGCTGGCCCTCACTGGATTATTGAGGTGCCCATGCTCCTGCCTGCTGGCCCTCACTGGGTTATTGAGGTGCCCATGCTCCTGCCTGCTGGCCCTCACTGGATTATTGAGGTGTCCCTGCTCCTGCCTGCTGGCCCTCACTGGGTCATTGAGGTGTCCCTGCTCCTGCCCCTGGCCCTCACTGGGTCTTTGAGGTGTCCCTGCTCCTGCCCCTGGCCCTCACAGGGTCATTGAGGTGTCCCTGCTCCTGCCCCTGGCCCTCACTGGGTCATTGAGGTGCCCCTGCTCCTGCCCGCTGGCCCTCACTGGGTCATTGAGGTTACCCTGGTCCGGCCCGCTGGCCCTCACTGGGTCATTGAGGTGCCCCTGCTCCTGCCCGCTGGCCCTCACTGGGTCATTAAGGTGCCCCTGCTCCTGCCCGCTCACCCTCACTGGGTCATTGAGGTGCCCCTCCTCCTGCCCGCTGGGCCTCACTGAGACATCGAGGTGCCCCTGCTCCTGCCCGCACACCCTCACTGGGTTACTGAGCTGCCCCTCATCCTGCCTACTGTCCCTCACTGGGTTATTGAGGTGACCCTGCTCCTGCCTGCTGGCCCTCACTGGGTCATTGAGGTGTCCCAGCTCCTGGCCCTCACTGGGTCATTGAGGTGACCCTGCTCCTGCCTCTGGCCCGCACTGGGTCTTTGAGGTGTCCCTGCTCCTGTCCGCTGGCCCTCACTGGGTCATTGAGGTGTCCCTGCTCCTGGCCCTCACTGGGTCATTGAGGTGTACCTGCTCCTGTCCGCTTGCCCCCAACTGGGTCATTGAAATGTCCCTCCTCCTGCCCGCTGGCCGTCACTGGGTTATTAAGGTGTCCCTCCTCCTGCCCGCTGGCCCTCACTAGGCCATTGAAGTGTCCCTGCTCCTGCCCGCTGACCCTCACTGGGTCATTGAGGTGTCCGTGCTCCTGCCTGCTGGCCCTCACTGGGTTATTGAGCTGCCCCTGCTCCTGCCTGCTGGCCCTCACTGGGTTATTGAGGTGTCCCTGCTCCTGCCCGCTGGCCCTCACTGGGTCATTGAGGTGTTCCTGCTCCTGCCTGCTGGCCCTCACTGTGTTATTGAGCTGCCCCTGCTCCTGCCTGCTGGCCCTCACTGGGTTACTGAGGTGTCCCTGCTCCTGCCTGCTGGCCCTCACTGGGTTATTGAGGTGCCCATGCTCGTGCCTGCTGGTCCTCACTGGGTTATTGGCGTGTCCCTGCTGCTGCCTGCTGGCCCTCACTGGGTCATTGAGGTGTCCCTGCTCCTGGCCCTCACTTGGTCATTGCGGTGTCCCTGCTCCTGCCCCTGGCCCTCACTGGGTCTTTGAGGTGTCCCTGCTCCTGCCCCTGGCCCTCACTGGGTCATTGAGGTGTCCCTCCTCCTGCCCGCTGGCCCTCACTGGGTTATTGAGGTGTTCCTCCTCCTGCCCGCTGGGCCTCACTGGGACATCGAGGTGCCCCTGCTCCTGCCCGCACTCCCTCACTGGGTTATTGAGGTGTCCCTGCCCCTGCCTGCTGTCCCTCACTGGGTTATTGAGCTGCCCCTGCTCCTGCCTGCTGTCCCTCACTGGGTTATTGAGGTGCCTCTGCTCCTGCCTGCTGGCCCTCACTGGGTTATTGAGGTGCCCCTGCTCCTGCCTGCTGTCCCTCACTGGGTCATTCAGGTGTCCCTGCTCCTGGCCCTCACTGGGTCATTGAGGTGACCCTGCTCCTGCCCCTGGCCCTCACTGGGTCTTTGAGGTGTCCCTGCTCCTGTCCGCTGGCCCTCGCTGGGTCATTGAGGTGTCCCTGCTCCTGGCCCTCACTGGGTCATTGAGGTGTCCCTGCTACTGCCCCTGGCCCTCACTGGGTATTTGAGGTGTCCCTGCTCCTGACCGCTTGCCCCCAACTGGGTCATTGAGATGTCCCTCCTCCTGCCCGCTGGCCCTCAATGGGTTATTGAGGTGTTCCTGCTCCTGCCTGCTCGCCCTCACTGGGTCAATGAGGTGTCCCTCCTCCTGCCCGCTGGGCCTCACTGGGACATCGAGGTGTCCCTGCTCCTGCCCGCTGGCCCTCACTGGGTCATTGAGGTGTCCCTGCTCCTGCCTGCTGGTCCTCACTGGGTTATTGTGCTGCCCCTGCTCCTGCCCGCTCGCCCTCACTGGGTTATTGAGCTGCCCCTGCTCCTGCCTGCTGTTCCTCACTGGGTTATTGAGGTGCCTCTGCTCCTGCCTGCTGTCCCTCACTGGGTCATTGAGGTGTCCCTGCTCCTGGCCCTCACTGGGTCATTGAGGTGACCCTGCTCCTGCCCCTGGCCCGCACTGGGTCTTTGAGGTGTCCCTGCTCCTGTCCGCTGGCCCTCACTGGGTCATTGAGGTGTCCCTGCTCCTGGCCCTCACTGGGTCATTGAGGTGACCCTGCTCCTGCCCCTGGCCCGCACTGGGTCTTTGAGGTGACCCTGCTCCTGTCCGCTGGCCCTCACTGGGTCATTGAGGTGTCCCGGCTCCTGGCCCTCACTGGGTCATTGAGGTGACCCTGCTCCTGCCCCTGGCCCGCACTGGGTCTTTGAGGTGTCCCTGCTCCTGTCCGCTGGCCCTCACTGGGTCATTGAGGTGTCCCTGCTCCTGACCCTCACTGGGTCATTGAGGTGACCCTGCCCCTCGCCCGCACTGGGTCGTTGAGGTGTCCCTGCTCCTGTCCGCTTGCCCCCAACTGAGTCATTGAGATGTCCCTCCTCCTGCCCGCTGGCACTCACTGGGTTATTAAGGTGTCCCTCCTCCTGCCTGCTGGCCCTCACTGGGTTATTGTGCTGCCCCTGCTCCTGCCTGCTGGCCCTCACTGGGTTATTGAGGTGTCCCTGCTCCTGCCCGCTGGCCCTCACTGGGTTATTGAGGTGTCCCTGCACCTGCCTGCTGGCCCTCACTGGGTCATTGAGGTGTCCCTTCTCCTGCCCGCTGGCCCTCAATGGGTTATTGAGGTGTTCCTCCTCCTGCCCGCTGGGCCTCACTGGGACATCGAGGTGCCCCTGCTCCTGCCGGCACACCCTCACTGGGTTACTGAGCTGCCCCTGATCCTGCCCACTGTCCCTCACTGGGTTATTGAGCTGCACCTGCTCCTGCCTGCTGTCCTCACTGGGTTATTGAGGTGCCTCTGCTCCTGCCTGCTGGCCCTCACTGGGTCATTGAGGTGTCCCTGCTCCTGGCCCTCACTGGGTCATTGAGGTGACCCTGCTCCTGCCCCTGGCCCGCACTGGGTCTTTGACGTGTCCATGCTCCTGTCCGCTGGCCCTCACTGGGTCATTGAGGTGTCCCTGCTCCTGGCCCTCACTGGTTCATTGAGGTGTACCTGCTCCTGTCCGCTTGCCCCCAACTGGGTTATTGAGATGTCCCTCCTCCTGCCCGCTGGCCCTCACTGGGTTATTAAGGTGTCCCTCCTCCTGCCCGCTGGCCCTCACTAGGCCATTGAGGTGTCCCTGCTCCTGCCCGCTGGCCCTCACTGGGTTATTGAGCTGCCCCTGCTCCTGCCTGCTGGCCCTCACTGGGTTATTGAGGTGTCCCTGCTCCTGCCCGCTGGCCCTCACTGGGTTATTGAGCTGCCCCCGCTCCTGCCTGCTGCCCCTCACTGGGTTACTGAGGTGCCCCTGCTCATGCCCGCTGGCCCTCACTGGGTCATTGAGGTGTCCCTGCTCCTGCCTGCTGGCCCACACTGGGTCACTGAGGTGTCCCTGCTCCTGCCCGCTGGCCCTTACTGGGTTATTGTGCAGCACCTGCTCCTGCCTGCTGGCCCTCACTGGGTTATTGAGGTGTCCCAACTCGTGCCCGCTGGCCGTCACTGGGTCATTGAGGTGTCCCTGCTCCTCCCTGCTGGCCCTCATTGTGCTATTGAGCTGCCCCTGCTCCTGCCTGCCCGCCCTCACTGGGTCATTGAGGTGTCCCAGCTCCTGCCTGCTGGCCCTCACGGGGTTATTGAGGTGCCCCTGCTCCTGCCTGCTGGCCCTCACTGGGTTATTGAGGTGTCCCTGCTCCTGCCTGCTGGCCCTCACTGAGTTATTGAGGTGCCCCTGCTCCTGCCTGCTGGCCCTCACTGGGTTATTGAGGTGTCCCTGCTCCTGCCTGCTGGCCCTCACTGGGTCATTGAGGTGACCCTGCTGCTGCCTGCTGGCACTCACTGGGTCATTTCGGTGTCCCTGCTCCTGGCCCTCACTGGGTCATTGAGGTGTCCCTGCTCCTGCCCCTGGCCCTCACTGGGCCTTTGAGGTGTCCCTGCTCCTGCCCCTGGCCTTCACTGGGTCATCGAGGTGTCCCTGCCCGCACACCCTCACTGGGTCATTGAGGTGTCCCTGCACCTGCCTGCTGGCCCTCCCTGGGTCATTGAGGTGTCCCACCTCCTGCCCGCTGGCCCTCACTGTGTTATTGAGGTGCCCCTGATCCAGCCCGCTGGCCCTCACTGGGTCATTGAGGTGTTCCTGCTCCTGCCTGCTCGCCCTCACTGGGTCATTGAGGTGTCCCTCCTCCTGCCCGCTGGCCCTCACTGGGTCATTGAGGTGCCCCTGCTCCTGCCTGCTGGCCCTCACTGGGTTATTGAGATGCCTCTGCTCCTGCCTGCTGGCCCTCACTGGGTCATTGAGGTGCCCCTGCTCCTGCCCGCTGGCACTCAGTAGGTCATTGAGGTGTCCCTCCTCCTACCCGCTGGCCCTCACTGGGTCATTGAGGTGTCCCTGCTCCTGCCCGCTCGCACTCACTGGGATATCGAGGTGTCCCTGCTCCTGCCCGCTCGCCCTCACTGGGTCATTGAGCTGCCCCTGCTCCAGCCCGCTGGCCCTCACTGGTTCATTGAGGTTACCCTGGTCCGGCCCGCTGGCCCTCACTGGGTCATTGAGGTGCCCCTGCTCCTGTCCGCTGGCCCTCACTGGGTCATTATGGTGCCCCTGCTCCTGCCCGCTCGCCCTCAATGGGTCATTGAGGTGTCCCTGCTCCTGCCCGCTCACCCTCACTGGGTCATTGAGGTGTCCCTCCTCCTGCCCGCTGGGCCTCACTGAGACATCGAGGTGCCCCTGCTCCTGCCCGCACACCCTCACTGGGTTACTGAGCTGCCCCTGATCCTGCCCACTGTCCCTCACTGGGTTATTGAGCTGCACCTGCTCCTGCCTGCTGTCCTCACTGGGTTATTGAGGTGCCTCTGCTCCTGCCTGCTGGCCCTCACTGGGTCATTGAGGTGTCCCTGCTCCTGGCCCTCACTGGGTCATTGAGGTGACCCTGCTCCTGCCCCTGGCCCGCACTGGGTCTTTGACGTGTCCCTGCTCCTGTCCGCTGGCCCTCACTGGGTCATTGAGGTGTCCCTGCTCCTGGCCCTCACTGGTTCATTGAGGTGTACCTGCTCCTGTCCGCTTGCCCCCAACTGGGTTATTGAGATGTCCCTCCTCCTGCCCGCTGGCCCTCGCTGGGTTATTAAGGTGTCCCTCCTCCTGCCCGCTGGCCCTCACTAGGCCATTGAGGTGTCCCTGCTCCTGCCCGCTGGCCCTCACTGGGTTATTGAGCTGCCCCTGCTCCTGCCTGCTGGCCCTCACTGGGTTATTGAGGTGTCCCTGCTCCTGCCCGCTGGCCCTCACTGGGTTATTGAGCTGCCCCCGCTCCTGCCTGCTGCCCCTCACTGGGTTACTGAGGTGCCCCTGCTCATGCCCGCTGGCCCTCACTGGGTCATTGAGGTGTCCCTGCTCCTGCCCGCTCGCACTCACTGGGATATCGAGGTGTCCCTGCTCCTGCCTGCTGGCCCTCACTGGGTCATTGAGGTGACCCTGCTGCTGCCTGCTGGCACTCACTGAGTTATTGAGGTGCCCCTGATCCAGCCCGCTGGCCCTCACTGGGTCATTGAGGTGTTCCTGCTCCTGCCTGCTCGCCCTCACTGGGTCATTGAGGTGTCCCTCCTCCTGCCCGCTGGCCCTCACTGGGTTATTGAGGTGCCCCTGCTCCTGCCTGCTGGCCCTCACTGGGTTATTGAGATGCCTCTGCTCCTGCCTGCTGGCCCTCACTGGGTCATTGAGGTGCCCCTGCTCCTGCCCGCTGGCACTCAGTAGGTCATTGAGGTGTCCCTCCTCCTACCCGCTGGCCCTCACTGGGTCATTGAGGTGTCCCTGCTCCTGCCCGCTCGCCCTCACTGGGATATCGAGGTGTCCCTGCTCCTGCCCGCTCGCCCTCACTGGGTCATTGAGGTGCCCCTGCTCCTGCCCGCTGGCCCTCACTGGGTCATTGAGGTTACCCTGGTCCGGCCCGCTGGCCATCACTGGGTCATTGAGGTGCCCCTGCTCCTGCCCGCTGGCCCTCACTGGGTCATTAAGGTGCCCCTGCTCCTGCCCGCTCGCCCTCAATGGGTCATTGAGGTGTCCCTGCTCCTGCCCGCTCACCCTCACTGGGTCATTGAGGTGTCCCTCCTCCTGCCCGCTGGGCCTCACTGAGACATCGAGGTGCCCCTGCTCCTGCCCGCACACCCTCACTGGGTTACTGAGCTGCCCCTGATCCTGCCCACTGTCCCTCACTGGGTTATTGAGCTGCACCTGCTCCTGCCTGCTGTCCTCACTGGGTTATTGAGGTGCCTCTGCTCCTGCCTGCTGGCCCTCACTGGGTCATTGAGGTGTCCCTGCTCCTGGCCCTCACTGGGTCATTGAGGTGACCCTGCTCCTGCCCCTGGCCCGCACTGGGTCTTTGACGTGTCCCTGCTCCTGTCCGCTGGCCCTCACTGGGTCATTGAGGTGTCCCTGCTCCTGGCCCTCACTGGTTCATTGAGGTGTACCTGCTCCTGTCCGCTTGCCCCCAACTGGGTTATTGAGATGTCCCTCCTCCTGCCCGCTGGCCCTCACTGGGTTATTAAGGTGTCCCTCCTCCTGCCCGCTGGCCCTCACTAGGCCATTGAGGTGTCCCTGCTCCTGCCCGCTGGCCCTCACTGGGTTATTGAGCTGCCCCTGCTCCTGCCTGCTGGCCCTCACTGGGTTATTGAGGTGTCCCTGCTCCTGCCCGCTGGCCCTCACTGGGTTATTGAGCTGCCCCCGCTCCTGCCTGCTGCCCCTCACTGGGTTACTGAGGTGCCCCAGCTCATGCCCGCTGGCCCTCACTGGGTCATTGAGGTGTCCCTGCTCCTGCCCGCTCGCACTCACTGGGATATCGAGGTGTCCCTGCTCCTGCCCGCTCGCCCTCACTGGGTCATTGAGCTGCCCCTGCTCCTGCCCGCTGGCCCTCACTGGGTCATTGAGGTTACCCTGGTCCGGCCCGCTGGCCCTCACTGGGTTATTGAGGTGCCCCTGCTCCTGCCCGCTGGCCCTCACTGGGTCATTAAGGTGCCCCTGCTCCTGCCCGCTCGCCCTCAATGGGTCATTGAGGTGTCCCTGCTCCTGCCCGCTCACCCTCACTGGGTCATTGAGGTGTCCCTCCTCCTGCCCACTGGGCCTCACTGAGACATCGAGGTGCCCCTGCTCCTGCCCGCACACCCTCACTGGGTTACTGAGCTGCCCCTGATCCTGCCCACTGTCCCTCACTGGGTTATTGAGCTGCACCTGCTCCTGCCTGCTGTCCCTCACTGGGTTATTGAGGTGCCTCTGCTCCTGCCTGCTGGCCCTCACTGGGTCATTGAGGTGTCCCTGCTCCTGGCCCTCACTGGGTCATTGAGGTGACCCTGCTCCTGCCCCTGGCCCGCACTGGGTCTTTGACGTGTCCCTGCTCCTGTCCGCTGGCCCTCACTGGGTCATTGAGGTGTCCCTGCTCCTGGCCCTCACTGGGTCATTGAGGTGTACCTGCTCCTGTCCGCTTGCCCCCAACTGGGTTATTGAGATGTCCCTCCTCCTGCCCGCTGGCCCTCACTGGGTTATTAAGGTGTCCCTCCTCCTGCCCGCTGGCCCTCACTAGGCCATTGAGGTGTCCCTGCTCCTGCCCGCTGGCCCTCACTGGGTAATTGAGCTGCCCCTGCTCCTGCCCGCTGGCCCTCACTGGGTTATTGAGCTGCCCCCGCTCCTGCCTGCTGCCCCTCACTGGGTTACTGAGGTGTCCCTGCTCCTGCCTGCTGGCCCTCACTGGGTTATTGAGGAGCCCTTGCTCGTGCCTGCTGGCCCTCACTGGGTTATTGGCGTGTCCCTGCTCCTGCCTGCTGGCCCTCATTGGGTCATTGAGGTGTCCCTGCTGCTGCCTGCTGGCCCTCACTGGGTCATTGAGGTGTCCCTGCTCCTGCCCCTGGCCCTCTCTGGGTCTTTGAGGTGTCCCTGCTCCTGCCCCTGGCCCTCACTGGGTCATTGAGGTGTCCCTGCCTGCACACCCTCACTTGGTCATTGAGGTGTCCCTGCACCTGCCTGCTGGCCCTCACTGGGTCATTGAGGTGTCCCTCCTCCTGCCCGCTGGCCCTCACTGGGTTATTGAGGTGTTCCTCTTCCTGCCCGCTGGGCCTCACTGGGACATCGAGGTGCCCCTGCTCCTGCCCGCACACCCTCACTGGGTTACTGAGCTGCCCCTGATCCTGCCCGCTGTCCCTCACTGGGTTATTGAGCTGCACCTGCTCCTGCCTGCTGTCCCTCACTGGGTTATTGAGGTGCCTGTGCTCCTGCCTGCTGGCCCTCACTGGGTCTTTGAGGTGTACCTGCTCCTGTCCGCTTGCCCCCAACTGGGTCATTGACATGTCCCTCCTCCTGCCCGTTGGCCCTCACTGGGTTATTAAGGTGTCCCTCCTCCTGCCCGCTGGCCCTCACTAGGCCATTGAGGTGTCCCTGCTCCTGGCCCTCACTGGGTCATTGAGGTGTCCCTGCTACTGCCCCTGGCCCTCACTGGGTCATTGAGGTGTCCCTGCTCCTGTCCGCTTGCCCCCAACTGGGTCATTGAGATGTCGCTCCTCCTGCCTGCTGGCCCTCAATGGGTTATTAAGGTGTCCCTCCTCCTGCCCGCAGGCCCTCACTAGGCCATTGAAGTGTCCCTGCTCCTGCCCGCTGGCCCACACTGGGTCACTGAGGTGTCCCTGCTCCTCCCTGCTGGCCCTCACTGTGCTATTGAGCTGCCCCTGCTCCTGCCTGCCCGCCCTCACTGGGTCATTGAGGTGTCCCAGCTCCTGCCAGCTGGCCCTCACGGGGTTATTGAGGTGCTCCTGCTCCTGCCTGCTGGCCCTCACTGGGTTATTGAGGTGTCCCTGCTCCTGCCTGCTGGCCCTCACTGAGTTATTGAGGTGCCCCTGCTCCTGCCTGCTGGCCCTCACTGGGTTATTGAACAGTCCCTGCGCCTGCCTGCTGGCCCTCACTGGGTCATTGAGGTGACCCTGCTCCTGGCCCTCACTGGGTCATTGAGGTGTCCCTGCTCCTGCCCCTGGCCCTCACTGGGCCTTTGAGGTGTCCCTGCTCCTGCCCCTGGCCTTCACTGGGTCATCGAGGTGTCCCTGCCCGCACACCCTCACTGGGTCATTGAGGTGTCCCTGCACCTGCCTGCTGGCCCTCACTGGGTCATTGAGGTGTCCCACCTCCTGCCCGCTGGCCCTCACTGTGTTATTGAGGTGCCCCTGATCCAGCCCGCTGGCCCTCACTGGGTCATTGAGGTGTTCCTGCTCCTGCCTGCTCGCCCTCACTGGGTCATTGAGGTGTCCCTCCTCCTGCCCGCTGGCCCTCACTGGGTCATTGAGGTGCCCCTGCTCCTGCCTGCTGGCCCTCACTGGGTTATTGAGATGCCTCTGCTCCTGCCTGCTGGCCCTCACTGGGTCATTGAGGTGCCCCTGCTCCTGCCCGCTGGCACTCAGTAGGTCATTGAGGTGTCCCTCCTCCTACCCGCTGGCCCTCACTGGGTCATTCAGGTGTCCCTGCTACTGCCCGCTCGCCCTCACTGGGATATCGAGGTGTCCCTGCTCCTGCCCGCTCGCCCTCACTGGGTCATTGAGGTGCCCCTGCCCCTGCCCGCTGGCCCTCACTGGGTCATTGAGGTTACCCTGGTCCGGCCCGCTGGCCCTCACTGGGTCATTGAGGTGCCCCTGCTCCTGCCCGCTGGCCCTCACTGGGTCATTAAGGTGCCCCTGCTCCTGCCCGCTCGCCCTCAATGGGTCATTGAGGTGTCCCTGCTCCTGCCCGCTCACCCTCACTGGGTCATTGAGGTGTCCCTCCTCCTGCCCGCTGGGCCTCACTGAGACATCGAGGTGCCCCTGCTCCTGCCCGCACACCCTCACTGGGTTACTGAGCTGCCCCTGATCCTGCCCACTGTCCCTCACTGGGTTATTGAGCTGCACCTGCTCCTGCCTGCTGTCCCTCACTGGGTTATTGAGGTGCCTCTGCTCCTGCCTGCTGGCCCTCACTGGGTCATTGAGGTGTCCCTGCTCCTGGCCCTCACTGGGTCATTGAGGTGACCCTGCTCCTGCCCCTGGCCCGCACTGGGTCTTTGACGTGTCCCTGCTCCTGTCCGCTGGCCCTCACTGGGTCATTGAGGTGTCCCTGCTCCTGGCCCTCACTGGGTCATTGAGGTGTTCCTGCTCCTGCCCGCTTGCCCCCAACTGGGTTATTGAGATGTCCCTCCTCCTGCCCGCTGGCCCTCACTGGGTTATTAAGGTGTCCCTCCTCCTGCCCGCTGGCCCTCGCTAGGCCATTGAGGTGTCCCTGCTCCTGCCCGCTGGCCCTCACTGGGTCATTGAGGTGTCCGTGCTCCTGCCTGCTGGCCCTCACTGGGTTATTGAGCTGCCCCTGCTCCTGCCTGCTGGCCCTCACTGGGTTATTGAGGTGTCCCTGCTCCTGCCCGCTGGCCCTCACTGGGTTATTGAGCTGCCCCCGCTCCTGCCTGCTGGCCCTCACTGGGTTACTGAGGTGTCCCTGCTCCTGCCTGCTGGCCCTCACTGGGTTATTGAGGTGCCCTTGCTCGTGCCTGCTGGCCCTCACTGGGTTATTGGCGTGTCCCTGCTCCTGCCTGCTGGCCCTCACTGGGTCATTGAGGTGTCCCTGCTGCTGCCTGCTGGCCCTCACTGGGTCATTGAGGTGTCCCTGCTCCTGGCCCTCACTGGGTCATTGCGGTGTCCCTGCTCCTGCCCCTGGCCCTCACTGGGTCTTTGAGGTGTCCCTGCTCCTGCCCCTGGCCCTCACTGGGTCATTGAGGTGTCCCTGCCCGCACACCCTCACTTGGCCATTGAGGTGTCCCTGCACCTGCCTGCTGGCCCTCACTGGGTCATTGAGGTGTCCCTCCTCCTGCCCGCTGGCCCTCACTGGGTTATTGAGGTGTTCCTCCTCCTGCCCGCTGGGCCTCACTGGGACATCGAGGTGCCCCTGCTCCTGCCCGCACACCCTCATTGGGTTACTGAGCTGACCCTGATCCTGCCTGCTGTCCCTCACTGGGTTATTGAGGTGTCCCTGCTCCTGCCCGCTGGGCCTCACTGGGACATCGAGGTGCCCCTGCTCCTGCCCGCACACCCTCACTGGGTTACTGAGCTGCCCCTGATCCTGCCTGCTGTCCCTCACTGGGTTATTGAGGTGCCTCTGCTCCTGCCTGCTGACCCTCACTGGGTCATTGAGGTGTCCCTGTTCCTGTCCGCTGGCCCTCACTGGGTCATTGAGGTGTCCCTGCTACTGCCCCTGGCCCTCACTGGGTCACTGAGGTGTCCCTGCTCCTGTCCGCTTGCCCCCAACTGGGTCACTGAGATGTCCCTCCTCCTGCCCGCTGGCACTCACTGGGTTATTAAGGTGTCACTCCTCCTGCCCGCTGGCCCTCACTAGGCCATTGAGGTGTCCCTGCTCCTGCCTGCTGGCCCTCACTGGGTTATCGAGCTGCCCCTGCTCCTGCCTGCTGGCCCTCACTGGGTTATTGAGGTGTCCCTGCTCCTGCCTGCTGGCCCTCACTGGATTATTGAGGTGCCCATGCTCCTGCCTGCTGGCCCTCACTGGGTTATTGAGGTGCCCATGCTCCTGCCTGCTGGCCCTCACTGGATTATTGAGGTGTCCCTGCTCCTGCCTGCTGGCCCTCACTGGGTCATTGAGGTGACCCTGCTCCTGCCCCTGGCCCTCACTGGGTCTTTGAGGTGTCCCTGCTCCTGCCCCTGGCCCTCACAGGGTCATTGAGGTGTCCCTGCTCCTGCCCCTGGCCCTCACTGGGTCATTGAGGTGCCCCTGCTCCTGCCCGCTGGCCCTCACTGGGTCATTGAGGTTACCCTGGTCCGGCCCGCTGGCCCTCACTGGGTCATTGAGGTGCCCCTGCTCCTGCCCGCTGGCCCTCACTGGGTCATTAAGGTGCCCCTGCTCCTGCCCGCTCGCCCTCAATGTGTCATTGAGGTGTCCCTGCTCCTGCCCGCTCACCCTCACTGGGTCATTGAGGTGCCCCTCCTCCTGCCCGCTGGGCCTCACTGAGACATCGAGGTGCCCCTGCTCCTGCCCGCACACCCTCACTGGGTTACTGAGCTGCCCCTGATCCTGCCTACTGTCCCTCACTGGGTTATTGAGGTGACCCTGCTCCTGCCTGCTGGCCCTCACTGGGTCATTGAGGTGTCCCAGCTCCTGGCCCTCACTGGGTCATTGAGGGGACCCTGCTCCTGCCCCTGGCCCGCACTGGGTCTTTGAGGTGTCCCTGCTCCTGTCCGCTGGCCCTCACTGGGTCATTGAGGTGTCCCTGCTCCTGGCCCTCACTGGGTCATTGAGGTGCCCCTGCACCAGCCCCTGGCCCTCACTGGGTCATTGAGGTGTACCTGCTCCTGTCCGCTTGCCCCCAACTGGGTCATTGAAATGTCCCTCCTCCTGCCCGCTGGCCGTCACTGGGTTATTAAGTTGTCCCTCCTCCTGCCCGCTGGCCCTCACTAGGCCATTGAAGTGTCCCTGCTCCTGCCCGCTGACCCTCACTGGGTCATTGAGGTGTCCGTGCTCCTGCCTGCTGGCCCTCACTGGGTTATTGAGCTGCCCCTGCTCCTGCCTGCTGGCCCTCACTGGGTTATTGAGGTGTCCCTGCTCCTGCCCGCTGGCCCTCACTGGGTCACTGAGGTGTTCCTGCTCCTGCCTGCTGGCCCTCACTGTGTTATTGAGCTGCCCCTGCTCCTGCCTGCTGGCCCTCACTGGGTTACTGAGGTGTCCCTGCTCCTGCCTGCTGGCCCTCACTGGGTTATTGATGTGCCCATGCTCGTGCCTGCTGGTCCTCACTGGGTTATTGGCGTGTCCCTGCTCCTGCCTGCTGGCCCTCACTGGGACATTGAAGTGTCCCTGCTGCTGCCTGCTGGCCCTCACTGGGTCATTGAGGTGTCCCTGCTCCTGGCCCTCACTTGGTCATTGCGGTGTCCCTGCTCCTGCCCCTGGCCCTCACTGGGTCTTTGAGGTGTCCCTGCTCCTGCCCCTGGCCCTCACTGGGTCATTGAGGTGTCCCTCCTCCTGCCCGCTGGCCCTCACTGGGTTATTGAGGTGTTCCTCCTCCTGCCCGCTGGGCCTCACTGGGACATCGAGGTGCCCCTGCTCCTGCCCGCACACCCTCACTGGGTTATTGAGGTGTCCCTGCCCCTGCCTGCTGTCCCTCACTGGGTTATTGAGCTGCCCCTGCTCCTGCCTGCTGGCCCTCACTGGGTTATTGAGGTGCCCCTGCTCCTGCCTGCTGTCCCTCACTGGGTCATTGAGGTGTCCCTGCTCCTGGCCCTCACTGGGTCATTGAGGTGACCCTGCTCCTGCCCCTGGCCCTCACTGGGTCTTTGAGGTGTCCCTGCTCCTGTCCGCTGGCCCTCGCTGGGTCATTGAGGTGTCCCTGCTCCTGGCCCTCACTGGGTCATTGAGGTGTCCCTGCTACTGCCCCTGGCCCTCACTGGGTATTTGAGGTGTCCCTGCTCCTGACCGCTTGCCCCCAACTGGGTCATTGAGATGTCCCTCCTCCTGCCCGCTGGCCCTCAATGGGTTATTGAGGTGTTCCTGCTCCTGCCTGCTCGCCCTCACTGGGTCAATGAGGTGTCCCTCCTCCTGCCCGCTGGGCCTCACTGGGACATCGAGGTGTCCCTGCTCCTGCCCGCTGGCCCTCACTGGGTCATTGAGGTGTCCCTGCTCCTGCCTGCTGGTCCTCACTGGGTTATTGTGCTGCCCCTGCTCCTGCCCGCTCGCCCTCACTGGGTTATTGAGCTGCCCCTGCTCCTGCCTGCTGTTCCTCACTGGGTTATTGAGGTGCCTCTGCTCCTGCCTGCTGTCCCTCACTGGGTCATTGAGGTGTCCCTGCTCCTGGCCCTCACTGGGTCATTGAGGTGACCCTGCTCCTGCCCCTGGCCCGCACTGGGTCTTTGAGGTGTCCCTGCTCCTGTCCGCTGGCCCTCACTGGGTCATTGAGGTGTCCCTGCTCCTGGCCCTCACTGGGTCATTGAGGTGACCCTGCTCCTGCCCCTGGCCCGCACTGGGTCTTTGAGGTGACCCTGCTCCTGTCCGCTGGCCCTCACTGGGTCATTGAGGTGTCCCTGCTCCTGGCCCTCACTGGGTCATTGAGGTGACCCTGCTCCTGCCCCTGGCCCGCACTGGGTCTTTGAGGTGTCCCTGCTCCTGTCCGCTGGCCCTCACTGGGTCATTGAGGTGTCCCTGCTCCTGACCCTCACTGGGTCATTGAGGTGACCCTGCTCCTGCCCCTCACCCGCACTGGGTCGTTGAGGTGTCCCTGCTCCTGTCCGCTTGCCCCCAACTGAGTCATTGAGATGTCCCTCCTCCTGCCCGCTGGCACTCACTGGGTTATTAAGGTGTCCCTCCTCCTGCCTGCTGGCCCTCACTGGGTTATTGTGCTGCCCCTGCTCCTGCCTGCTGGCCCTCA
The DNA here is from genome assembly GCF_964194155.1 of Cetorhinus maximus. Lineage (NCBI taxonomy): Eukaryota > Metazoa > Chordata > Chondrichthyes > Lamniformes > Cetorhinidae > Cetorhinus > Cetorhinus maximus. Next base: position 97,301 of record NW_027596779.1, on the reverse strand, counting down.
CTGGGTTATTGAGGTGTCCCTGCTCCTGCCCGCTGGCCCTCACTGGGTCATTGAGGTGTCCCTGCTCCTGCCTGCTGACCCTCACTGTGTTGTTGACCTGCCCCTGCTCCTGCCTGCTGGCCCTCACTGGGTTATTGAGGTGTCCCTGCTCCTGCCTGCTGGCCCTCACTGGGTTATTGAGGTGCCCCTGCTCCTGCCTGCTGGCCCTCACTCGGTCATTGAGGTGTCCCTGCTGCTGCCTGCTGGCCCTCACTGGGTCATTGCGGTGTCCCTGCTCCTGGCCCTCACTGGGTCATTGAGGTGTCCCTGCTCCTGCCCCTGGCCCTCACTGGGTCTTTGAGGTGTCCCTGCCCCTGCCCCCGGACCTCACTGGGTCATTGAGGTGTCCCTGCCCGCACACCCTCACTGGGTCATTGAGGTGTCCCTGCACCTGCCTGCTGGCCCTCACTGGGTCATTGAGGTGTCCCTCCTCCTGCCCGCTGGCCCTCACTGGGTTATTGAGGTGCCCCTGCTCCTGCCCGCTGGCCCTCACTGGGTTATTGAGGTGCCCCTGCTCCTGCCTGCTGGCCCTCACTCGGTAATTGAGGTGTCCCTGCTGCTGCCAGCTGGCCCTCACTGGGTCATTGCGGTGTCCCTGCTCCTGGCCCTCACTGGGTCATTGAGGTGACCCTGCTCCTGCCTGCTGTCCCTCACTGTGTTATTGAGGTGCCTCTGCTCCTGCCTGCTGGCCTTCACTGTGTCATTGAGGTGTCCCTGCTCCTGGCCCTCACTGGGTCATTGAGGTGATCCTGCTCCTGCCCCTGGCCCTCACTGTGTCATTGAGCTGTCCCTGCTCCAGCCTGCTGGCCTTCACTGGGTTATTGAGATGCCCCTGCTCCTGCCTGCTGGCCCTCACTGGGTTATTGAGGTGCCCCTGCTCCTGCCTGCTGGCCATCACTGGGTCATTGAGGTGTCCCTGCTCCTGGCCCTCACTGGGTCATTGAGATGACCCTGCTCCTGCCCCTGGCCCTCACTGGGTCTTTGAGGTGTCCCTGCTCCTGTCCGCTGGCCCTCACTGGGTCATTGAGATGTCCATGCTCCTGTCCGCTTGCCCCCAACTGGGTCATTGAGATGTCCCTCCTCCTGCCCGCTGGCCCTCACTGGGTTATTAACGTGTCCCTCCTCCTCCCCGCTGGCCCTCACTAGGACATTGAGATGTCCCTGCTCCTGCCCGCTGGCCCTCACTGGGTCATTGAGGTGTCCCTGCTCCTGCCTGCTGGCCCTCACTGGGTTATTGTGCTGCCCCTGCTCCTGCCTGCTGGCCCTCACTGGGTCATTGAGGTGTCCCTGCTCCTGCCTGCTGGCCCTCACTGTGTTATTGAGCTGCCCCTGCTCCTGCCTGCTGGCCCTCACTGGGTTATTGAGGTGTCCCTGCTCCTGCCTGCTGGCCCTCACTCGGTATTTGAGGTGTCCCTGCTCCTGCCCCTGGCCCTCACTGGGTCTTTGAGGTGTCCCTGCTCCTGCCCCTGGCCCTCACTGGGTCATTGAGGTGTCCCTGCCCGCACACCCTCACTGGTTCATTGAGGTGTCCCTGCACCTGCCTGCTGGCCTTCACGGGGTCATTGAGGTGTCCCTCCTCCTGCCCACTGGCCCTCACTGGGTTATTGAGGTGCCCCTGATCCTGCCTGCTGGCCCTCACTGGGTTATTGAGGTGTTCCTGCTCCTGCCTGCTCGCCCTCACTGGGTCATTGAGGTGTCCCTCCTCCTGCTCGCTGGCACTCACTGGGTTATTGAGGTGCCCCTGATCCTGCCCGCTGGCCCTCACTGGGTTATTGAGATGTTCCTGCTCCTGCCTGCTCGCCCTCACTGGGTCATTGAGGTGTCCCTCCTCCTGCCCGCTGGGCCTCACCGGGACATCGAGGTGCCCCTGCTCCTGCCCGCACACCCTCACTGGGTTACTGAGCTGCCCCTGATCCTGCCTGCTGTCCCTCACTGGGTTATTGAGGTGTCCCTGCCCCTGCCTGCTGGCCTTCACTGGGTTATTGAGCTGCCCCTGCTCCTGCCTGCTGTCCCTCACTGGGTTATTGAGGTGCCTCTGCTCCTGCCTGCTGGCCCTCACTGGGTCATTGAGGTGTCCCTGCTCCTGGCCCTCACTGGGTCATTGAGGTGACCCTGCTCCTGCCCCTGGCGCGCACTGGGTCTTTGAGGTGTCCCTGCTCCTGTCCGCTGGCACTCACTGGGTCATTGACGTGTCCCTGATCCTGGCCCTCACTGGGTCATTGAGGTGTCCCTGCTCCTGTCCGCTTGCCCCCAACTGGGTCATTGAGATGTCCCTCCTCCTGCCCGCTGGCACTCACTGGGTTATTAAGGTGTCCCTCCTCCTGCCTGCTGGCCCTCACTGCGTTATTGTGCTGCCCCTGCTCCTGCCTGCTGGCCCTCACTGGGTTATTGAGGTGTCCCTGCTCCTGCCCGCTGGCCCTCACTGGGTCATTGAGGTGTCCCTGCTCCTGCCTGCTGACCCTCACTGTGTTGTTGACCTGCCCCTGCTCCTGCCTGCTAGCCCTCACTGGGTTATTGAGGTGTCCCTGCTCCTGCCTGCTGGCCCTCACTGGGTTATTGAGGTGCCCCTGCTCCTGCCTGCTGGCCCTCACTGGGTCATTGAGGTGTCCCTGCTGCTGCCTGCTGGCCCTCACTGGGTCATTGCGGTGTCCCTGCTCCTGGCCCTCACTGGGTCATTGAGGTGTCCCTGCTCCTGCCCCTGGCCCTCACTGGGTCTTTGAGGTGTCCCTGCTCCTGCCCCTGGCCCTCACTGGGTCATTGAGGTGTCCCTGCCCGCACACCCCAACTGGGTCATTGAGGTGTCCCTGCACCTGCCTGCTGGCCCTCACTGGGTCATTGAGGTGTCCCTCCTCCTGCCTGCTGGCGCTCACTGGGTTATTGAGGTGAACCTGATGCTGCCCGCTGGCCCTCACTGGGTTATTGAGGTGCCCCTGCTCCTGCCCGCTGGCCCTCACTGGGTTATTGAGGTACCCCTGCTCCTGCCTGCTGGCCCTCACTCGGTCATTGAGGTGTTCCTGCTCCTGCCTGCTGGCCCTCACTGGGTCATTGCGGTGTCCCTGCTCCTGGCCCTCACTGGGTCATTGAGGTGTCCCTCCTCCTGCCCGCTGGCCCTCACTGGGTCATTGAGGTGTCCCTGCTCCTGCCCCTGGCCCTCACTGGGTCATTGAGGTGTCCCTGCACCTGCCTGCTGGCCCTCACTGGGTCATTGAGGTGTCTTCCTCCTGCCCGCTGGCCCTCACTGGGTCATTGAGGTGTCCCTGCTCCTGCCCCTGGCCCTCACTGGGTCACTGAGGTGTCCCTGATCCTGTCCCTGGCCCTCACTGGGTCAGTGAGGTGCCCCTGCTCCTGCCCGCTGGTCTTCACTGGGTTATTGAGGTGCCCCTGCTCCTGCCCGCTCGCCCTCACTGGGATATCGAGGTGTCCCTGCTCCTGCCCGCTGGCCCTCACTGGGTCATTCAGGTGTCCCTGCTCCTGCCCGTTCACCCTCACTGGGTCATTGAGTTGCCCCTGCTCATGCCCACTGGCCCTCACTGGGTCACTGAGGTGTCCCTGATCCTGCCCGCTGGCCCTCACTGGGTTATTCAGGTGCCCCTATTCCTGCCCCTGGCCCACACAGGGTCATTGAGGTGTCCCTGCTCCTGCCCCGGGCCCTCACTGGGTCATTGAGGTGTCCCGGCTCCTGCCCGCACATCCTCACCAAGTCATTGAGGTGTCCCTGCACCTGCCCGCTGGCCCTCACTGGGTTATTGAAGTGCCCCTGCTCCTGCCCGCTGGCCCTCACTGGGTTATTGAGGTGCCCCTGATCCTGCCCGCTGGCCCTCACTGGGTTATTGAGGTGCCCATGCTCCTGCCCGCTGGCCCTCACTGGGTCATTGAGGTGTCTCTGCTCCTGGCCGCTGGCCCTCAATGGGTCATTGTGGTGTCCCTGCTCCTGCCCGCTGGCCCTAACTGGGTCACTGAGGTGTCCCTGTTCCTGCCCGCTTGCCCCCAACTGGGTCATTGAGATGCACCTGCTCCTGCCCGCTGAACCTCACTGGGTCATTGAGGTGCCCCGGCTCCGGCCCGCTGGCCCTCACTGGGTCATTGAGGTGCCTCTGCTCCTGCCCGCTGGCCCTCACTGGGTCATTGAGGTGTTCCTGCTACTGCCCATGGCCCTCACTGGGTCATTAAGGTGTCCCTGCTCCTGCACGCTGGCCCTCACTGGGTCACTGAGGTGTCCCTGCTCCTGCCCGCTTGCCCCCAACTGGGTCATTGAGATGCCCCTGCTCCTGCCTGCTGGCTCTCACTGGGTCATTGAGGTGTCCCTCATCCTGCCCGCTCGCACTCACTGGGTTATTAAGCTGTCCTTCCTCCTGCCAGCTGGCCCTCACTAGGACATTTAGGTGTCCCTGCTCCTGCCCGCTGGCCCTCACTTGGACATCGAGGTGCCCCTGCTCCTGCCCGCTGGCCCTCGCAGTGTCATTGAGGTGTCCCTGCTGCTGCCCGCTGGCCCTCACTGGGTCATTGAGGCGTCCCTACTACTGCCCGCTGGCCCTCACTGGGTCATTGAGGTGTCCCTGCCCCTGCTTGCTGGCCCTCACTGGGTCATTGAAGTGTCCCTGCTCCTGGCCCTCACTGGGTCCTTGAGGTGACCCTGCTCCTGCCTGCTGTCCCTCACTGTGTTATTGAGGTGCCCCTGCTCCTGCCCGCTGGCCCTCGCAGTGTCATTGAGGTGTCCCTGCTGCTGCCCGCTGGCCCTCACTGGGTCATTGAGGCGTCCCTGCTCCTGGCCCTCAATGGGGCATTGAGGTGACCCTGCTCCTGCCTGCTGTCCCTCACTGGGTTATTGAGGTGTCCCTGCTCCTGCCTGCTGGCCCTCACAGGGTTATTGAGGTGCCCCTGCTCCTGCCTGCTGGCCCTCACTGGGTCATTGAGGTGTCCCTGCTGCTGCCTGCTGGCCCTCACTGGGTCATTGCGGTGTCCCTGCTCCTGGCCCTCACTGGGTCATTGAGGTGTCCCTGCTCCTGCCCCTGGCCCTCACTGGGTCTTTGAGGTGTCCCTGCTCCTGCACCTGGCCCTCACTGGGTCATTGAGGTGTCCCTGCCCGCACACCCCAACTGGGTCATTGAGGTGTCCCTCCTCCTGCCCGCTGGCCCTCACTGGGTTATTGAGGTGCCCCTGATCCTGCACGCTGGCCCTCACTGGGTTATTGAGGTGCCCCTGCTCCTGCCTGCTGGCCCTCACTGGGTTATTGAGGTGCCCCTGCTCCTGCCTGCTGGCCCTCACTCGGTCATTGAGGTGTCCCTGCTGCTGCCTGCTGGCCCTCACTGGGTCATTGCGGTGTCCCTGCTCCTGGCCCTCACTGGGTCATTGAGGTGTCCCTGCTCCTGCCCCTGGCCCTCACTGGGTCTTTGAGGTGTCCCTACTACTGCCCCTGGCCCTCACTGGGTCATTGAGGTGTCCCTGCCCGCACACCCTCACTGGGTCATTGAGGTGTCCCTGGTCCTGCCCCTGGCCCGCACTGGGTCACTGAGGTGTCCCTGCACCTGCCTGTTGGCCCTCACTGGGTCAGTGAGGTGTCCCTCCTCCTGCCCGCTGGGCCTCACTGGGTCATTGAGGTGTCCCTGCTCCTGCCCCTGGCCCTCGCTGGGTCATTGAGGTGTCCCTGATCCTGTCCCTGGCCCTCACTGGGTCAGTGAGGTGCCCCTGCTCCTGCCCGCTGGTCTTCACTGGGATATCGAGGTGTCCCTGCTCCTGCCCGCTGGCCCTCACTGGGTCATTCAGGTGTCCCTGCTCCTGCCCGTTCACCCTCACTGGGTCATTGAGTTGCCCCTGCTCATGCCCACTAGCCCTCACTGGGTCACTGAGGTGTCCCTGATCCTGCCCGCTGGCCCTCACTGGGTTATTCAGGTGCCCCTGTTCCTGCCCCTGGCCCTCACAGGGTTATTGAGGTGCCCATGCTCCTGCCCGCTGGCCCTCACTGGGTCATTGAGGTGTCTCTGCTCCTGGCCGCTGGCCCTCAATGGGTCATTGTGGTGTCCCTGCTCCTGCCCGCTGGCCCTAACTGTGTCACTGAGGTGTCCCTGCTCCTGCCCGCTTGCCCCCAACTGGGTCATTGAGATGCACCTGCTCCTGCCCGCTGAACCTCACTGGGTCATTGAGGTGCCCCGGCTCCGGCCCGCTGGCCCTCACTGGGTCATTGAGGTGCCTCTGCTCCTGCCCGCTGGCCCTCACTGGGTCATTGAGGTGTTCCTGCTACTGCCCATGGACCTCACTGGGTCATTAAGGTGTCCCTCCTCCTGCACGCTGGCCCTCACTGGGTCACTGAGGTGTCCCTGCTCCTGCCCGCTTGCCCCCAACTGGGTCATTGAGATGCCCCTGCTCCTGCCTGCTGGCTCTCACTGGGTCATTGAGGTGTCCCTCATCCTGCCCACTCGCACTCACTGGGTTATTAAGCTGTCCCTCCTCCTGCCCGCTGGCCCTCACTAGGTCATTTAGGTGTCCCTGCTCCTGCCCGCTGGCCCTCACTGGGTCATTGAGGCGTCCCTGCTACTGCCCGCTGGCCCTCATTGGGTCATTGAGGTGTCCCTGCCCCTGCTTGCTGGCCCTCACTGGGTCATTGAAGTGTCCCTGCTCCTGGCCCTCACTGGGTCATTGAGGTGACCCTGCTCCTGCCTGCTGTCCCTCACTGTGTTATTGAGGTGCCTCTGCTCCTGCCTGCTGGCCCTCACTGTGTCATTGAGGTGTCCCTGCTCCTGGCCCTCACTGGGTCATTGAGGTGGTCCTGCTCCTGCCCCTGGCCCTCACTGTGTCATTGAGCTGTGCCTGCTCCTGCCCGCACACCCTCACTAGGTCATTGCGGCGTCCCTGCACCTGCCCACTGGTCCTCACTGGGTTATTGAGGTGCCCCTGCTCCTGCCCGCTGGCCCTCACTTGCTTATTGAGGTGCCCCGATCCTGCCCGCTGGCCCTCACTGGGTTATTGAGGTGCCCATGCTCCTGCCCGCTGGCCATTACTGGGTCATTGAGGTGTCTCTGCTCCTGGCCGCTGGCCCTCAATGGGTCATTGAGGTGTCCCTGCTCCTGCCCGCTGGCCCTAACTGGGTCACTGAGGTATCCCTGCTCCTGCCCGCTTGCCCCCAACTGGGTCGTTGAGATGCCCCTGCTCCTGCCCGCTGACCCTCACTGGGTCATTGAGGTGCCCCTGCTCCGGCCCGCTGGCCCTCACTGGGTCATTGAGGTGCCTCTGCTTCTGCCCGCTGGCCCTCACTGGGTCATTGAGGTGTTCCTGCTCCTGCCCATGGCCCTCACTGGGTCATTAAGGTGTCCCTGCTCCTGCCCGCTTGCCCCCAACTGGGTCATTGAGATGCCTCTGCTCCTGCCTGCTGGCTCTCACTGGGTCATTGAGGTGCCCCTGCTCCTGCCCGCTGGCCCTCATTAGGTCATTGATGTGTCCCTGCTCCTGCCCGCTGGCCCTCACTTGGACATGGAGGTGCCCCTGCTCCTGCCCGCTGGCCCTCACTGGGCCATTGAGCTTTCCCTGCTGCTGCCCGCTGGCCCTCACTGGGTCATTGAGGCGTCCCTGCTACTGCCCGCTGGCCCTCACTGGATCACTGAGGTGTTAATGATCCTGCCCGCTTGCCCCCAACTGGGTCATTGAGATGCCACTACTCCTCCCCGCTGGCACTCAGTCGGTAATTGAGGTGTCCCTCCTCCTGCCCGCTGGCCGTCACTGGGTTATTAAGGTGTCCCTCCTCCTGCCCGCTGGCCCTCACTGGGTCATTGAGGTGCCTCTGCTCCTGCCTGCTGGCCCTCACCGTGTCATTGAGGTGTCCCTGCTCCTGGCACTCACTGGGTCATTGAGGTGTCCCTGCTCCTGGCCCTCACTGGGTCATTGAGGTGACCCTGCTCCTGCCCCTGGCCCTCACTGGGTCATTGAGCTGTCCCTGCTCCTGCCTGCTGGCCCTAACTGGGTTATTGAGATGCCCCTGCAACTGCCTGCTGGCCCTCACTGGGTTATTGAGGTGACCCTGCTCCTGCCTGCTGGCCCTCACTGGGTTATTGAGGTGACCCTGCTCCTGCCTGCTGGCCCTCACTGGGTCATTGAGGTGTCCCTGCTCCTGTCCGCTGGTCTTCACTGGGTTATTGAGGTGTCCCTGCTCCTGCCTGCTGTCCCTCACTGGGTCATTGAGGTGTCCCAGCTCCTGTCCGCTGGTCTTCACTGGGTCATTGAGGTGGCCCTGCTCCTGGCCCTCACTGGGTCATTGAGGATTCCCTGCTCCTGCCCGCTGGCCCTCACTGGGGTATTGAGGTGTCCCAGCTCCGGCCCGCTAGCCCTCACTGGGTCATTGAGGTGTCTCTGCTCCTGCCCGCTCGCCCTCACTGGGTCATTGAGGTGTCCCTGCTCCTGCCCGACCGCCCTCACTGGCTCATTGAGGTGTCCCTGCTCCTGCCCGCTGGCCATCACTGGGTCATTCAGATACCCCTGCTCCTGCCTGCTGGCTCTCACTGGGTCATTGAGGTGTCCCTGCTACTGCCCGCTGGCCCTCACTAGGTCATTGCGGTGTCCCTGCTCCTGCCCGCTGGCACTCACTGGGTCATTGAGGTGTCCCTGCCCCTGCCTGCTGTCCCTCACTGGGTTATTGAGGTGCCTCTGCTCCTGCCTGCTGGCCCTCACTGGGTCATTGAGGTGTCCATGCTCCTGGCCCTCACTGGGTCATTGAGGTGCCTCTGCTCCTGCCCGCTGGCCCTCACTGGGTCATTGAGGTGTTCCTGCTCCAGCCCATGGCCCTCACTGGGTCACTGAGGTGTCCCTGCTCCTGCCCGCTTGCCCCCAACTGGGTCATTGAGATGCCCCTGCTCCTGCCTGCTGGCTCTCACTGGGTCATTGAGGTGCCCCTGCTCCTGCCCGCTGGCACTCAGTCGGTCATTGAGGTGTCCCTCCTCCTGCCTGCACGCCCTTACTGGGTTATTAAGGTGTCCCTCCTCCTGCCCGCTGGCCCTCACTAGGTCATTGAGGTGTCCCTGCTCCTGCCCACTGGCCCTCACTTGGACATCGAGGTGCCCCAGCTCCTGCAAGCTGGCCCTCACTGGGTCATTGAGGTGTCCCTGCTGCTGCCCGCTAGCCCTCACTGGGTCATTGAGGTGTCCCTGCTACTGCCCGCTGGCCCTCACTGGGTCACTGAGGTGTGCCTGATCCTGCCCGCTTGCCCCCAACTGGGACATTGAGATGCCCCTGCTCCTGCCTGCTGGCACTCAGTCGGTAATTGAGGTGTCCCTCCTCCTGCCCACTGGCCGTCACTGGGTTATTAAGGTGTCCCTCCTCCTGCCCGCTGGCCCTCACTGGGACATCGAGGTGCCCCTGCCCCTACCTGCTGGCCCTCACTGGGTCATTGAGGTGTCCCTGCTCCTGGCCCTCACTGGGTCATTGAGGTGACCCTGCTCCTGCCTGCTGTCCCTCACTGGGTTATTGAGATGCCTCTGCTCCTGCCTGCTGGCCCTCACTGTGTCATTGAGGTGTCCCTGCTCCTGGCCCTCACTGGGTCATTGAGGTGACCCTGCTCCTGCCCCTGGCCCTCACTGGGTCATTGAACTGTCCCTGCTCCTGCCTGCTGGCCCTAACTGGGTTATTGAGATGCCCCTGCTCCTGCCTGCTGGCCCTCACTGGGTTATTGAGGTGTCCCTGATCCTGCCTCCTGGCCCTCACTGGGTCATAGAGGTGTCCCAGCTCCTGTCCGCTGGTCTACACTGGGTCATTGAGGTGGCCCTGCTCCTGTCTGCTGGCCCTCACTGGGTCATTGACGTGTCCCTGCTACTGCCCGCTGGCCCTCACTAGGTCATTGAGGTGTCCCTGCTCCTGCCCGTTGGCCCTCACTGGGTTATTGAGGTGTCCCTCCTCCTGCCCACTGGCACTCACTAGGTCATTGAGATGTCCCTCCTCCTGCCCGCTGGCCCTCACTGGGTTATTGAGGCGTCCCTGCTCCTGCCTGCTGGCACTCATTGGGTCATTGAGATGTCCCTACTCCTGCCTGCTGGCCCTCACTGGGTCATTGAGGTGTCCCTGCTCGTGGCCCTCACTGGGTCATTGATGTGTCCCTGCTCCTGCCCCTGGCCCTCACTGGGTCTTTGAGGTGTCCCTGCTCCTGCCCCTGGCCCTCACTGGGTCATTGAGGTGTCCCTGCCCGCACACCCTCACTGGGTCATTGAGGTGACCCTGCACCTGCCTGCTGGCCCTCACTGGGTGATTCAGGTGTCCCTGCTACTGCCCGCTGGTCCTCACTGGGTCATTGAGGTGTCCCTGCTCCTGCCTGCTGGCCCTCACTGTGTTATTAAGCTGTCCCTGCTCCTGCCTGCTGGCCCTCACTGGGTTATTGAGGTGACCCTGCTCCTGCCCGCTGACCCTCACTGGGTCATTGAGGTGCCGCTGCTCCGGCCCGCTGGCCCTCACTGGGTCATTGAGGTGCCTCTGCTCCTGCCCGCTGGCCCTCACTGGGTCATTGAGGTGTTCCTGCTCCATGCCCATGGCCCTCACTGGGTCACTGAGGTGTCCCTGCTCCTGCCCGCTTGCCCCCAACTGGGTCATTGAGATGCCCCTGCCCCTGCCTGCTGGCTCTCACTGGGTCATTGAGGTGCCCCTGCTCCTGCCCGCTGGCACTCAGTCAGTCATTGAGGTGACCCTCCTCCTGCCCGCTCGCCCTCACTGGGTTATTAAGGTGTCCCTCCTCCTGCCCGCTGGGCCTCACTGGGACATCGAGGTGCCCCTGCTCCTGCCCGCTGGCCCTCACTGGGTCATTGAGGTGTCCCTGCCCATGCCTGCTGGCCCTCACTGGGTTATTGAGCTGCCCCTGCTCCTGCCTGCTGTCCCTCACTGGGATATTGAGGTGCCTCTGCTCCTGCCTGCTGGCCCTCACTGGGTCATTGAGGTGTGCCGGCTCCTGGCCCTCACTGGGTCATTGAGGTGCCCCTGCTCCTGCCATTGGCCCTCACTGGGTCTTTGAGGGGTCCCTGCTCCTGTCCGCTGGCCCTCACTGGGTCATTGAGGTGTCCCTGCTCCTGGCCCTCACTGGGTCATTAAGGTGTCCCTGCTCCTGCCCCAGGCCCTCACTGGGTCATTGAGGTGTCCCTGGTCCTGTCCGCTTGCCCCCAACTGGGTCATTGAGATGCCCCTCCTCCTGCCCGCTGGCCCTCACTGGGTTATTAAGGAGTCCCTCCTCCTTTCCGCTGGCCCTCACTGGGTTATTGAGGTGTCCCTGCTCCTGCCTGCTGGCCCTCACTGGGTTATTGAGCTCCCCCTGCTCCTGCCTGCTGGCCCTCACTGGGTTATTGAGGTGTCCCTGCTCCTGCCTGCTGGCCCTCACTGGGTTATTGAGGTGCCCCTGCTCCTGCCTGCTGGCCCTCACTGGGTTATTGAGGGGTCCCTGCTCCTGCCTGCTGGCCCTCACTGGGTCATTGAGGTGTCCCTGCTGCTGCCTGCTGGCCCTCACTGGGTCATTGAGGTGTCCCTGCTCGTGGCCCTCACTGGGTCATTGAGGTGTCCCTGCTCCTGCCCCTGGCCCTCACTGGGTCATTGAGGTGTCCCTGCACCTGCCTGCTGGCCCTCACTGGGACATTGAGGTGTCCCTCCTCCTGACCGCTGGCCCTCACTGGGTTATTGAGGTGCCCCTGATCCTGCCCGCTGGCCCTCACTGGGTCATTGAGGTGTTCCTGCTCCTGCCTGCTCGCCCTCACTGGGTCATTGAGGTGTCCCTCCTCCTGCCCGCTGGCCCTCACTGGGTTATTGAGGTGCCCCTGATCCTGCCCGCTGGCCCTCACTGGGTTATTGAGGTGCTCCTGCTCCTGCCTGCTCGCCCTCACTGGGTCATTGAGGTGTCCCTCCTCCTGCCCGCTGGGCCTCACTGGGACATCGAGGTGCCCCTGCTCCTGCCCGCACACCCTCACTGGGTTACTGAGCTGCCCCTGATCCTGCCTGCTGTCCCTCACTGGGTTATTGAGGTGTCCCTGCCCCTGCCTGCTGTCCCTTACTGGGTTATTGAGCTGCCCCTGCTCCTGCCTGCTGTCCCTCACTGGGTTATTGAGGTGCCTCTGCTCCTGCCTGCTGGCCCTCACTGGGTCATTGAGGTGTCCCTGCTCCTGGCCCTCACTGGGTCATTGAGGTGACCCTGCTCCTGCCCCTGGTCCTCACTGGGTCTTTGAGGTGTCCCTCCTCCTGCCCACTGGCACTCACTAGGTCATTGTGATGTCCCTGCTCCTGCCCGCTGGCCCTCACTGGGACATCGAGGTGCCCCTGCTTCTGCCCGCTGGCCCTCACTGGGTCATTGAGGTGTCCCTGCTCCTGCCCGCTGGCCCTCACTGGGTCATTGAGGTCTCCCTGCTACTGCCCGCTGGCCCTCACTGGGTCACTGAGGTGTCCCTGCTCCTGCCCGCTTGCCCCCAACTGGGTCATTGAGATGCCCCTGCTCCTGCCCACTGGCACTCAGGCGGTCATTGAGGTGTCCCTCCTCCTGCCCGCTGGCACTCACTGGGTTATTAAGGTGTCCCTCGTCCTGCCTGCTGGCCCTCACTGGGTTATTGAGCTGCCCCTGCTCCTGCCTGCTGGCCCTCACTGGGTTTTTGAGGTGTCCCTGCTCCTGCCTGCTGGCCCTCACTGGGTCATTGAGGTGTCCCTGCTCCTGGCCCTCACTGGGTCATTGAGGTGTCCCTGCTCCTGGCCCTCACTGGGTTATTGAGCTGCCCCTGCTCCTGCCTGCTGGCCCTCACTGGGTTATTATGGTGCCCCTCCTCCTGCCCGCTGGCCCTCACTAGGTCATTGAGGTGTCCCTGCTCCTGCCCGCTGGCCCTCACTTGGACATCGAGGTGCCCCTGCTCCTGCAAGCTGGCCCTCACTGGGTCATTGAGGTGTCCCTGCTGCTGCCCGCTAGCCCTCACTGGGTCATTGAGGTGTCCCTGCTACTGCCCGCTGGCCCTCACTGGGTCATTGAGGTGTCCCTGCTCCTGCAAGCTGGCCCTCACTGGGTCATTGAGGTGTCCCTGCTCCTGCCCGCTTGACCCCAACTGGGACATTGAGATGCCCCTGCTCCTGCCCGCTGGCACTCAGTCGGTAATTGAGGTGTCCCTCCTCCTGCCCGCTGGCCGTCACTGGGTTATTAAGGTGTCCCTCCTCCTGCCCGCTGGCCCTCACTGGGACATCGAGGTGCCCCTGCTCCAGCCCGCTGGCCCTCACTGGGTCATTGAGGTGTCCCTGCCCCTACCTGCTGGCCCTCACTGGGTCATTGAGGTGTCCCTGCTCCTGGCCCTCACTGGGTCATTGAGGTGACCCTGCTCCTGCCTGCTGTCCCTCACTGGGTTATTGAGATGCCTCTGCTCCTGCCTGCTGGCCCTCACTGTGTCATTGAGGTGTCCCTGCTCCTGGCCCTCACTGGGTCATTGAGGTGACCCTGCTCCTGCCCCTGGCCCTCACTGGGTCATTGAACTGTCCCTGCTCCTGCCTGCTGGCCCTAACTGGGTTATTGAGATGCCCCTGCTCCTGCCTGCTGGCCCTCACTGGGTTATTGAGGTGTCCCTGCTCCTGCCTGCTGGCCCTCACTGGGTCATAGAGGAGTCCGAGCTCCTGTCCGCTGGTCTTCACTGGGTCATTGAGGTGGCCCTGCTCCTGTCTGCAGGCCCTCACTGGGTCATTGAGGTGTCCCTGCTCCTGGCCCTCACTGGGTCATTGAGGTTTCCCTGCTCCTGCCCGCTTGCCCCCAACTGGGTCATTCAGATGCCCCTGCTCCTGCCCGCTGGCTCTCACTGGGTCATTGAGGTGTCCCTGCTCCTGGCCCTCACTGGGTCATTGAGGTGACCCTGCTCCTGCCCCTGGTCCTCACTGGGTCTTTGAGGTGTCCCTCCTCCTGCCCACTGGCACTCACTAGGTCATTGTGATGTCCCTGCTCCTGCCCGCTGGCCCTCACTGGGACATCGAGGTGCCCCTGCTCCTGCCCGCTGGCCCTCACTGGGTCATTGAGGTGTCCCTGCTCCTGCCCGCTGGCCCTCACTGGGTCATTGAGGTGTCCCTGCTACTGCCCGCTGGCCCTCACTGGGTCACTGAGGTGTCCCTGCTCCTGCCCGCTTGCCCCCAACTGGGTCATTGAGATGCCCCTGCTCCTGCCCACTGGCACTCAGGCGGTCATTGAGGTGTCCCTCCTCCTGCCCGCTGGCACTCACTGGGTTATTAAGGTGTCCCTCCTCCTGCCTGCTGGCCCTCACTGGGTTATTGAGCTGCACCTGCTCCTGCCTGCTGGCCCTCACTGGGTTTTTGAGGTGTCCCTGCTCCTGCCTGCTGGCCCTCACTGGGTCATTGAGGTGTCCCTGCTCCTGGCCCTCACTGGGTCATTGATGTGTCCCTGCTCCTGCCCCTGGCCCTCACTGGGTCATTGAGGTGTCCCTGCTCCTGCCCCTGGCCCTCACTGGGTCATTGAGGTGTCCCTGCTCCTGCCCCTGGCCCTCACTGGGTCATTGAGGTGTCCCTGCTCCTGCCCCTGGCCCTCACTGGGTCATTGAGGTGTCCCTGCCCGCACACCCTCACTGGGTCATTGAGGTGTCCCTGCACCTGCCTGCTGGCCCTCACTGGGTCATTCAGCTGTCCCTGCTCCTGCCCACTGGTCCTCACTGGGGTCATTGAGGTGTCCCTGCTCCTGCCTGCTGGCCCTCACTGTGTTATTGAGCTGTCCCTGCTCCTGCCTGCTGGCCCTCACTGGGTCATTGAGGTGTCCCTGCTCCTGCCCCTGGCCCTCACTGGGTCATTGAGGTGTCCCTGCCCGCACACCCTCACTGGGTCATTGAGGTGTCCCTGCACCTGGCCCTCACTGGGTCATTCAGGTGTCCCTGCTCCTGCCCGCTGGTCCTCACTGGGTCATTGAGGTGTCCCTGCTCCTGCCTGCTGGCCCTCACTGTGTTATTGAGCTGTCCCTGCTCCTGCCTGCTGGCCCTCACTGGGTTATTGAGGTGACCCTGCTCCTGCCCGCTGACCCTCACTGGGTCATTGAGGTGCCGGTGCTCCGGCCCGCTGGCCCTCACTGGGTCATTGAGGTGCCTCTGCTCCTGCCCGCTGGCCCTCACTGGGTCATTGAGGTGTTCCTGCTCCTGCCCATGGCACTCACTGGGTCACTGAGGTGTCCCTGCTCCTGCCCTCTTGCACCCAACTGGGTCATTGAGAAGCCCCTGCTCCGGCCTGCTGGCTCTCACTGGGTCATTGAGGTGCCCCTGCTCCTGCCCGCTCGCACTCAGTCAGTCATTGAGGTGACCCTCCTCCTGCCCGCTCGCCCTCACTGGGTTATTAAGGTGTCCCTCCTCCTGCCCGCTGGCCCTCACTGGGTTATTGAGGTGTCCCTGCTCCTGCCTGCTCGCCCTCACTGGGTCATTGAGGTGTCCCTGCTCCTGGCCCTCACTGGGTCAGTGAGGTGTCCCTGCTCCTGCCCCTGGCCCTCACTGGATCATTGAGGTGTCCCTGCTCCTGTCCCTGGCCCTCACTGGGTCATTGAGGTGCCCCTGCTCCTGCCCGCTGGCCCTCACTGGGTCATTGAGGTGTCCCTGCCCCTACCTGCTGGCCCTCACTGGGTCATTGAGGTGTCCCTGCTCCTGGCCCTCACTGGGTCATTGAGGCGACCCTGCTCCTGCCTGCTGTCCCTCACTGGGTTATTGAGATGCCTCTGCTCCTGCCTGCTGGCCCTCACTGTGTCATTGAGGTGTCCCTGCTCCTGGCCCTCACTGGGTCATTGAGGAGACCCTGCTCCTGCCCCTGGCCCTCACTGGGTCATTGAAATGTCCCTGCTCCTGCCTGCTGGCCCTGACTGGGTTATTGAGATGCCCCTGCTCCTGCCTGCTGGCCCTCACTGGGTTATTGAGGTGTCCCTGCTCCTGCCTGCTGGCCCTCACTGGGTCATAGAGGTGTCCCAGCTCCTGTCCGCTGGTCTTCACTGGGTCATTGAGGTGGCCCTGCTCCTGTCTGCTGGCCCTCACTGGGTCATTGAGGTGTCCCTGCTCCTGGCACTCACTGGGTCATTGAGGTTTCCCTGCTCCTGCCCGCTGGCCTTCACTGGGGTATTGAGGTGTCCGTGCTCCGGCCCGCTCGACCTCACTGGGTCATTGAGGTGTCCCTCCTACTGCCCGACTGCCCTCACTGGGTCATTGAGGTGTCCCTGCTCCTGCCCGCTCGCCATCACTGGGTCATTGAGGTGTCACTGCTCCTGCCCGCTTGCCCCAACTGGGTCATTCAGATGCCCCTGCTCCTGCCTGCTGGCTCTCACTAGGTCATTGAGGTGTCCCTGCTCCTGCCCGCTGGCACTCAGTCGGTAATTGAGGTGTCCCTGCTCCTGCCCGTTGGCCCTCACTGGGTTATTGAGGTGTCCCTCCTCCTGCCCAATGGCACTAACTAGGTCATTGAGATGTCCCTGCTCCTGCCCGCTGGGCCTCACTGGGTTATTGAGGTGTCCCTGCTCCTGCCTGCTGGCACTCATTGGGTCATTGAGATGTCCCTGCTCCTGCCTGCTGGCCCTCACTGGGTCATTGAGGTGTCCCTGCTCCTGGCCCTCACTGGGTCATTGATGTGTCCGTGCTCCTGCCCCTGGCCCTCACTGGGTCTTTCAGGTGTCCCTGCTCCTGCCCCTGGCCCTCACTGGGTCATTGAGGTGTCCCTGCCCGCACACCCTCACTGGGTCATTGAGGTGTCCCTGCACCTGCCTGCTGGCCCTCACTGGGTCATTGAGGTGTCCCTGCTCCAGCCCGCTGGTCCTCACTGGGTTATTAAGGAGTCCCTCCTCCTTTCCGCTGGCCCTCACTGGGTCATGGAGGTGTCCCTGCACCAGCCTGCTGGCCCTCACTGGGTCATTGAGGTGTCCCTGCCCGCACACCCTCACTGGGTCATTGAGGTGTCTCTGCACCTGCCTGCTGGACGTCACTGGGTCATTGAGCTGCCCCTGCTCCTGCCTGCTGGCCCTCACTGGGTTATTGAGGTGTCCCTGCTCCTGCCCGCTGGCCCTCACTGGGTCATTGAGGTGTCCCTGCTCCTGGCTGCTGGCCCTCACTGTGTTATTGAGCTGCCCCTGCTCCTGCCTGCTGGCCCTCACTGGGTTGTTGAGGTGTCACTGCTCCTGCCTGCTGGCCCTCACTGGGTCATTGAGGTGCCCCTGCTCCTGCCTGCTGGCCCTCACTGGGTTATTGAGGTGTCCCTCTCCTCCTCTGCTGGCCCTCACTGGGTCATTGAGGTGTCCCTGCTGCTGCCTGCTGGCCCTCACTGGGTCATTGAGGTGTCCCTGCTCCTGCCTGCTGGCCCTCACTGGGTCATTGAGGTGTCCCTGCTGCTGCCTGCTGGCCCTCACTGGGTGATTGAGGTGTCCCTGCTCGTGGCCCTCACTGGGTCATTGAGGAATCCCTGCTTCTGCCCTGGCCCTCACTGGGTCATTGAGGTGTCCCTGCACCTGCCTGCTGGCCCTCACTGGGACATTGAGGTGTCCCTCCTCCTGACCGCTGGCCCTCACTGGGTTATTGAGGTGCCCCTGATCCTGCACGCTTGCCCTCACTGGGTCATTGAGGTGTTCCAGCTCCTGCCTGCTCGCCCTCACTGGGTCATTGAGGTGTCCCTCCTCCTGCCCGCTGGCCCTCACTGGGTTATTGAGGTGCCCCTGAACCTGCCCGCTGGCCCTCACTGGGTTATTGAGGTGTCCCTCCTCCTGCCCGCTGGGCCTCACTGGGACATCGAGGTGCCCCTGCTCCTGCCCGCACACCCTCACTGGGTTACTGAGCTGCCCCTGGTCCTGCCTGCTGTCCCTCACTGGGTTATTGAGGTGTCCCTGCCCCAGCCTGCTGTCCCTCACTGGGTTATTGAGCTGCCCCTGCTCCTGCCTGCTGTCCCTCACTGGGTTATTGAGGTGCCTCTGCTCCTGCCTGCTGGCCC
This sequence comes from Cetorhinus maximus, assembly GCF_964194155.1. Classification (NCBI taxonomy): domain Eukaryota; kingdom Metazoa; phylum Chordata; class Chondrichthyes; order Lamniformes; family Cetorhinidae; genus Cetorhinus; species Cetorhinus maximus. The sequence goes on along the minus strand of NW_027596779.1, from coordinate 79,358 downwards.
TCACTGGGTCATTGAGGTGTCCCTGCTCCTGGCCCTCATTGGGTCATTGTGATGTCCCTGCTCCTGCCCGCTGGCCCTCACTGGGACATCGAGGTGCCCCTGCTCCTGCCCGCTGGCCCTCACTGGGTCATTGAGGTGTCCCTGCTCCTGCCCGCTGGCCCTCACTGGGTCATTGAGGTGTCCCTGCTACTGCCCGCTGGCCCTCACTGGGTCACTGAGGTGTCCCTGCTCCTGCCCGCTTGCCCCCAACGGGGTCATTGAGATGCCCCTGCTCCTGCCCTCTGGCACTCAGTCGGTCATTGAGGTGTCCCTCCTCCTGCCCGCTGGCACTCACTGGGTTATTAAGGTGTCCCTCCTCCTGCCTGCTGGCCCTCACTGGGTTATTGAGCTGCCCCTGCTCCTGCCTGCTGGCCCTCACTGGGTTTTTGAGCTGTCCCTGCTCCTGCCTGCTGGCCCTCACTGGGTCATTGAGGTGTCCCTGCTCCTGGCCCTCACTGGGTCATTGATGTGTCCCTGCTCCTGCCCCTGGCCCTCACTGGGTCATTGAGGTGTCCCTGCTCCTGCCCCTGGCCCTCACTGGGTCATTGAGGTGTCCCTGCTCCTGCCCCTGGCCCTCACTGGGTCATTGAGGTGTCCCTGCTCCTGCCCCTGGCCCTCACTGGGTCATTGAGGTGTCCCTGCCCGCACACCCTCACTGGGTCATTGAGGTGTCCCTGCACCTGCCTGCTGGCCCTCACTGGGTCATTCAGGTGTCCCTGCTCCTGCCCGCTGGTCCTCACAGGGTCATTGAGGTGTCCCTGCTCCTGCCTGCTGGCTCTCACTGTGTTATTGAGCTGTCCCTGCTCCTGCCTGCTGGCCCTCACTGGGTCTTTGAGGTGTCCCTGCTCCTGTCCGCTGGTCCTCACTGGGTTATTGAGGTGTCCCTGCTCCTGCCTGCTGGCCCTCACTGGGTCATTGAGGTGTCCCTGCTGCTGCCTGCTAGCCCTCACTGGGTCATTGAGGTGTCCCTGCTCCTGGCCCTCACTGGGTCATTGAGGTGTCCCTGCTCCTGCCCCTGGCCCTCACTGGGTCTTTGAGGTGTCCCTTTCTCCTGCCCCTGGACCTCACTGGGTCATTGAGGTGTCCCTGCCCGCACACCCTCACTGGGTCATTGAGGTGTCCCTGCTCCTGCCCGCTGGCCCACACTGGGTTATTGAGGTGCCCCTGATCCTGCCCGCTGGCCCTCACTGGGTTATTGAGGTGTCCCTGCTCCTGCCTGCTCGCCCTCACTGGGTCATTGAGGTGTCCCTGCTCCTGGCCCTCACTGTGTCATTGAGGTGTCCCTGCTCCTGCCCCTGGCCCTCACTGGGTCATTGAGGTGTCCCTGCTCCTGCCCCTGGCCCTCACTGGGTCATTGAGGTGTCCCTGCTCCTGCCCCTGGCCCTCACTGGGTCATTGAGTTGTCCCTGCTCCTGCCCCAGGCCCTCACTGGGTCATTGAGGTGTCCCTGCCCGCACACCCTCACTGGGTCATTGAGGTGTCCCTGCACCTGCCTGCTGGCCCTCACTGGGTCATTCAGGTGTCCCTGCTCCTGCCCGCTGGTCCTCACAGGGTCATTGAGGTGTCCCTGCTCCTGCCTGCTGGCTCTCACTGTGTTATTGAGCTGTCCCTGCTCCTGCCTGCTGGCCCTCACTGGGTCTTTGAGGTGTCCCTGCTCCTGTCCGCTGGTCCTCACTGGGTTATTGAGGTGTCCCTGCTCCTGCCTGCTGGCCCTCACTGGGTCATTGAGGTGTCCCTGCTGCTGCCTGCTAGCCCTCACTGGGTCATTGAGGTGTCCCTGCTCCTGGCCCTCACTGGGTCATTGAGGTGTCCCTGCTCCTGCCCCTGGACCTCACTGGGTCATTGAGGTGTCCCTGCCCGCACACCCTCACTGGGTCATTGAGGTGTCCCTGCTCCTGCCCGCTGGCCCACACTGGGTTATTGAGGTGCCCCTGATCCTGCCCGCTGGCCCTCACTGGGTTATTGAGGTGTCCCTGCTCCTGCCTGCTCGCCCTCACTGGGTCATTGAGGTTTCCCTGCTCCTGGCCCTCACTGTGTCATTGAGGTGTCCCTGCTCCTGCCCCTGGCCCTCACTGGGTCATTGAGGTGTCCCTGCTCCTGTCCCTGGCCCTCACTGGGTCATTGAGGTGCCCCTGCTCCTGCCCGCTGGTGTTCACTGAGTTATTGAGGTGCCCCTGCTCCTGCCCGCTCGCCCTCACTGGGATATCGAGGTGTCCCTGCTCCTGCCCGCTGGCCCTCACTGGGTCATTCAGCTGCCCCTGCTCCTGCCCGCTGGCCCTCACTGGGTCATTGAGGTGTCCCTGCTGCTGCCCGCTGGCCCTCACTGGGTCATTGAGGCATCCCTGCCCCTGCCTGCTGGCCCTCACTGGGTCATTGAGTTGTCCCTGCCCCTGCCTGCTGGCCCTCACTGGGTCATTGAAGTCTCCCTGCTCCTGGCCCTCACTGGGTCATTGAGGTGACCCTGCTCCTGCCTGCTGTCCCTCACTGGGTTATTGAGGTGCCTCTGCACCTGCCTGCTGGCCGTCACTGTGTCATTGAGGTGTCCCTGCTCCTGGCCCTCACTGGGTCATTGAGCTGTCCCTGCTCCTGCCCCTGGCCCTCACTGGGTCATTGAGCTGTCCCTGCTCCTGCCCCCGGCCCTCACTGGGTCATTGAGCTGTCCCTGCTCCTGCCTGCTGGCCCTCACTGGGTTATTGAGATGCCCCTGCTCCTGCCTGCTGGCCCTCACTGGGTTATTGAGGTGCCCCTGCTCCTGCCTGCTTGCCCTCACTGGGTTATTGAGGTGTCCCTGCTCCTGCCTGCTGGCCCTCACTGGGTCATTGAGGTGTTCCAGCTCCTGCCTGCTCGCCCTCACTGGGTCATTGAGGTGTCCCTCCTCCTGCCCGCTGGCCCTCACTGGGTTATTGAGGTGCCCCTGAACCTGCCCGCTGGCCCTCACTGGGTTATTGAGGTGCTCCTGCTCCTGCCTGCTCGCCCTCACTGGGTCATTGAGGTGTCCCTCCTCCTGCCCGCTGGGCCTCACTGGGACATCGAGGTGCCCCTGCTCCTGCCCGCACACCCTCACTGGGTTACTGAGCTGCCCCTGGTCCTGCCTGCTGTCCCTCACTGGGTTATTGAGGTGTCCCTGCCCCAGCCTGCTGTCCCTCACTGGGTTATTGAGCTGCCCCTGCTCCTGCCTGCTGTCCCTCACTGGGTTATTGAGGTGCCTCTGCTCCTGCCTGCTGGCCCTCACTGGGTCATTGAGGTGTCCCTGCTCCTGGCCCTCACAGGGACATCGAGGTGCCCCTGCTCCTGCCCGCTGGCCCTCACTGGGTCATTGAGGTGTCCCTGCTCCTGCCCGCTGGCCCTCACTGGGTCATTGAGGTGTCCCTGCTACTGCCCGCTGGCCCTCACTGGGTCACTGAGGTGTCCCTGCTCCTGCCCGCTTGCCCCCAACGGGGTCATTGAGATGCCCCTGCTCCTGCCCTCTGGCACTCAGTCGGTCATTGAGGTGTCCCTCCTCCTGCCCGCTGGCACTCACTGGGTTATTAAGGTGTCCCTCCTCCTGCCTGCTGGCCCTCACTGGGTTATTGAGCTGCCCCTGCTCCTGCCTGCTGGCCCTCACTGGGTTTTTGAGCTGTCCCTGCTCCTGCCTGCTGGCCCTCACTGGGTCATTGAGGTGTCCCTGCTCCTGGCCCTCACTGGGTCAGTGATGTGTCCCTGCTCCTGCCCCTGGCCCTCACTGGGTCATTGAGGTGTCCCTGCTCCTGCCCCTGGCCCTCACTGGGTCATTGAGGTGTCCCTGCTCCTGCCCCTGGCCCTCACTGGGTCATTGAGTTGTCCCTGCTCCTGCCCCTGGCCCTCACTGGGTCATTGAGGTGTCCCTGCCCGCACACCCTCACTGGGTCATTGAGGTGTCCCTGCACCTGCCTGCTGGCCCTCACTGGGTCATTCAGGTGTCCCTGCTCCTGCCCGCTGGCCCTCACTGGGTTATTGAGGTGTCCCTGCTCCTGCCTGCTCGCCCTCACTGGGTCATTGAGGTGTCCCTGCTCCTGCCTGCTGGCTCTCACTGGGTCATTGAGGTGTCCCTGCTGCTGCCTGCTAGCCCTCACTGGGTCATTGAGGTGTCCCTGCTCCTGGCCCTCACTGGGTCATTGAGGTGTCCCTGCTCCTGCCCCTGGCCCTCACTGGGTCTTTGAGGTGTCCCTTTCTCCTGCCCCTGGACCTCACTGGGTCATTGAGGTATCCCTGCCCGCACACCCTCACTGGGTCATTGAGGTGTCCCTGCTCCTGCCCGCTGGCCCACACTGGGTTATTGAGGTGCCCCTGATCCTGCCCGCTGGCCTTCACTGGGTTATTGAGGTGTCCCTGCTCCTGCCTGCTGGCCCTCACTGGGTTATTGAGGTGTCCCTGCTCCTGCCTGCTGGCCCTCACTGGGTCATTGAGGTGTCCCTGCTGCTGCCTGCTGGCCCTCACTGGGTCATTGAGGTGTCCCTGCTCCTGGCCCTCACTGGGTCATTGAGGTACCCCTGCTCCTGCCCCTGGCCCTCACTGGGTCTTTGAGGTGTCCCTGCTCCTGCCCCTGGCCCTCACTGGGTCATGGAGGTGTCCCTGCCCGCACACCCTCACTGGGTCATTGAGGTGTCCCTGCACCTGCCTGCTGGCCCTCACTGGGTTATTAAGGTGCCCCTGATCCTGCCTGCTGGCCCTCACAGGGTTCTTGAGGTGTCCCTGCTCCTGGCCCTCACTGGGTCATTGAGGTGTCCCTGCTCCTGCCCCTGGCCCTCACTGGGTCATTGAGGTATCCCTGCTCCTGTCCCTGGCCCTCACTGAGTCATTGAGGTGCCCCTGCTCCTACCCGCTGGTCTTCACTGGGTTATTGAGGTGCCCCTGCTCCTGCCGGGTCGCCCTCACTGGGATATCGAGGTGTCCCTGCTCCTGCCCGCTGGCCCTCACTGGGTCATTCAGGTGTCCCTGCTCCTGCCCGTTCACCGTCACTGAGTCATTGAGTTGCCCCTGCTCATGCCCAATGGCCCTCACTGGGTGACTGAGGTGTCCCTGATCCTGCCCACTGGACCTCAATGGGTAATTCAGGTGCCCCTGCTCCTGCCCGCTTGCCCTCACTGGATTATTAAGGTGCCCCTGATCCTGCCCGCTGGACCTCACTGGGTCATTGAGGTGCCCCTGCTCCTGCCCGCTGGCCCTCACTGGGTCATTGAGGTGACTCTGCTCCTGGCCGCTGGCCCTCACTGGGTTATTAAGGTGTCCCTCCTCCTGCCCGCTGGCCCTCACTTGGACATCGAGGTGCCCCTGCTCCTGCCCGCTGGCCCTCACTGGTTCACTGAGGTGACCCTGCTGCTGCCCGCTGGCACTCACTGGGTCATTGAGGTGTCCATGCTCCTGACCCTCACTGGGTCATTGAGGTGTTCCTGCTCCTGCCCATGGCCTTCACTGGGTCACTGAGGTGTCCCTCCTCCTGCTCGCTTGCCCCCAACTGGGTCATTGAGATGCCCCGGCTCCTGCCTGCTGGCCCTCACTGGGTTATTGAGGTGTTCCTGCTCCTGCCAGCTGGCCCTCACTGGGTTATTAAGGTGTTCCTGCTCCTGCCTGCTCGCCCTCACTGGGTCATTGAGGTGTCCCTCCTCCTGCCCGCTGGGCCTCACTGGGACATCGAGGTGCCCCTGCTCCTGCTCGCACACCCTCACTGGGTTACTCAGCTGCCCCTAATCCTGCCTGCTGTCCCTCACTGGGTTATTGAGGTGGCCCTGCCCATGCCTGCTGTCCCTCACTGGGTTATTGAGCTGCCCCTGCTACTGCCTGCTGTCCCTCACTGGGTTATTGAGGTGCCTCTGCTCCTGCCTGCTGGCCCTCACTGTGTCATTGAGGTGTCCCTGCTCCTGGCCCTCACTGGGTCATTGAGGTGTCCCTGCTCCTGCCCCTGGCCCTCACTGGGTCATTGAGGTATCCCTGCTCCTGTCCCTGGCCCTCACTGAGTCATTGAGGTGCCCCTGCTCCTACCCGCTGGTCTTCACTGGGTTATTGAGGTGCCCCTGCTCCTGCCGGGTCGCCCTCACTGGGATATCGAGGTGTCCCTGCTCCTGCCCGCTGGCCCTCACTGGGTCATTCAGGTGTCCCTGCTCCTGCCCGTTCACCGTCACTGAGTCATTGAGTTGCCCCTGCTCATGCCCAATGGCCCTCACTGGGTGACTGAGGTGTCCCTGATCCTGCCCACTGGACCTCAATGGGTTATTCAGGTGCCCCTGCTCCTGCCCGCTTGCCCTCACTGGATTATTAAGGTGCCCCTGATCCTGCCCGCTGGACCTCACTGGGTCATTGAGGTGTCCCTCCTCCTGCCCACTGGCACTCACTAGGTCACTGAGATGTCCCTGCTCCTGACGCTGGCCCTCACTGGGATATCGAGGTGCCCCTCCTCCTGCCCGCTGGCCCTCACTGCGTCATTGAGGTGTCCCTGCTCCTGCCCGCTGGCCCTCACTGGGTCATTGAGGTGTCCCTGCTACTGCCCGCTGGCCCTCACTGGGTCACTGAGGTGTCCCTGCTCCTGCCCGCTTGCCCCCAACTGGGTCATTGAGATGCCCTTGCTCCTGCCTGCTGGCCCCTCACTGGGTTATTGAGGTGCCCCTGCTCCTGCCTGCTGGCCCTCACTGGGTTATTGAGGTGTCCCTGCTCCTGCCTGCTGGCCCTCACTGGGTCATAGAGGTGTCCCAGCTCCTGACCGCTGGTCTTCACTGGGTCATTGAGGTGGCCCTGATCCTGCCTGCTGGCCCTCACTGGGTCATTGAGTTGTCCCTGCTCCTGGCCCTCACTGGGTCATTGAGGTTTCCCTGCTCCTGCCCGCTGGGCCTCACTGGGGTATTGAGGTGTCCCTGCTCCGGCCCGCTAGCCCTCACTGGGTCATTGAGGTATCTCTGCTCCTGCCCGCTCGCCCTCACTGGGTCATTGAGGTGTCCCTGCTACTGCCCGACTGCCCTCACTGGGTCATTGAGGTGTCCCTGCTCCTGCCCGCTGGCCATCACTGGGTCATTGAGGTGTCCCTGCTCCTGCCCGCTTGCCCCCAACTGGGTCATTCAGATGCCCCTGCTCCTGCCCGCTGGCTCTCACTGGGTCATTAAGGTGTCCCTGCTACAGCCCGCTGGCCCTCACTAGGTCATTGAGGTGTCCCTGCTCCTGCCCGCTGGCACTCAGTCGGTCATTGAGGTGTCCCTGCTCCTGCCCGCTGGCCCTCACTGGGTTATTGAGGTGTCCCTCCTCCTGCCCACTGGCACTCACTAGGTCATTGAGATGTCCCTGCTCCTGCCCGCTGGCCCTCACTGGGACATCGAGGTGCCCCTGCTCCTGCCCGCTGGCCCTCACTGGGTCATTGAGGTGTCCCTGCTCCTGCCCGCTGGCCCTCACTGGGTCATTGAGGTGTCCCTGCTACTGCCCGCTGGCCCTCACTGGGTCACTGAGGTGTCCCTGCTACTGCCCGCTGGCCCTCACTGGGTCACTGAGGTGTCCCTGCTCCTGCCCGCTTGCCCCCAACTGGGTCATTGAGATGCCCCTGCTCCTGCCCGCTGGCACTCAGTCGGTCATTGAGGTGTCCCTCCTCCTGCCCGCTGGCACTCACTGGGTTATTAAGGTGTCCCTCCTCCTGCCTGCTGGCCCTCACTAGGCCATTGAGGTGTCCCTGCTCCTGCCCGCTGGCCCTCACTGGGTCATTGAGGAGTCCCTGCTCCTGCCTGCTGGCCGACACTGGGTTATTGAGCTGCCCCTGCTCCTGCCTGCTGGCCCTCACTGGGTTTTTGAGGTGTCCCTGCTCCTGCCTGCTGGCCCTCACTGGGTTATTGAGGTGCCCCTGCTCCGGCCTGCTAGCCCTCACTGGGTTATTGAGGTGTCCCTGCTCCTGCCTGCTGGCACTCATTGGGTCATTGAGGTGTCCCTGCTCCTGCCTGCTGGCCCTCACTGGGTCAATGAGGTGTCCCTGCTCCTGGCCCTCACTGGGTCATTGATGTGTCCCTGCTCCTGCCCCTGGCCCTCACTGGGTCTTTGAGGTGTCCCTGCTCCTGCCCCGGGCCCTCACTGGGTCATTGAGGTGTCCCTGCCCGCATACCCTCATTGGGTCATTAGCTGTCCCTGCACCTGCCTGCTGGCCCTCACTGGGTCATTGAGGTGTCCCTGCTCCAGCCCGCTGGTCCTCACTGGGTCATTGAAGTGTCCCTGCTCCTGCCTGCTGGCCCTCACTGTGTGATTGAGCTGTCCCTGCTCCTGCTTGCTGGCCCTCACTGGGTTATTGAGGTGATCCTGCTCCTGCCCGCTGACCCTCACTGGGTCATTGAGGTGCGGCTGCTCCGGCCCGCTGGCCCTCACTGGGTCATTGAGGTGCCTCTGCTCCTGCCCGCTGGCCCTCACTGGGTCATTGTGGTGTCCCTGCTCCTGCCCATGGCCCTCACTGGGTCACTGAGGTGTCCCTGCTCCTGCCCACTTGCCCCCAACTGGGTCATTGAGATGCCCCTGCTCCTGCCTGCTGGCTCTCACTTGGTCATTGAGGTGCCACTACTCCTGCCCGCTCGCCATCACTGGGTTATTAAGGTGTCCCTCCTCCTGCCCGCTGGGCCTCACTGGGACATCGAGGTGCCCCTGCTCCTGCCCGCTGGCCCTCACTGGGTCATTGAGGTGTCCCTGCCCCTGCCTGCTGGCCCTCACTGGGTTACTGAGCTGCCCCTGCTCCTGCCTGCTGTCCCTCACTGGGTTATTGAGGTGCCTCTGCTCCTGCCTGCTGGCCCTCACTGGGTCATTGAGGTGTGCCTGCTCCTGGCCCTCACTGGGTCATGGAGCTGCCCCTGCTCCTGCCCCTGGCCCTCACTGGGTCTTTGAGGTGTCCCTGCTCCTGTCAGCTGGCCCTCACTGGGTCATTGAGGTGTCCCTGCTCCTGCCCCAGGCCCTCACTGGGTCATTGAGGTGTCCCTGCTCCTGTCCGCTTGCCCACAACTGGGTCATTGAGATGCCCCTGCTCCTGCCCGCTGGCACTCAGTCGGTCATTGAAGTGTCCCTCCTCCTGCACGCTGGCCCTCACTGGGTTATTAAGGTGTCCCTCCTCCTTTCCGCTGGCCCTCACTGGATCATTGAGGTGTCCCTGCTCCTGCCTGCTGGCCCTCACTGGGTTATTGAGCTGCCCCTGCTCCTGCCTGCTGGCCCTCGCTGGGTCATTGAGGTGTCCCTGCTACTGCCCGCTGGCCCTCACGGGGTCATTGAGGTGTCCCTGCTCCTGGCCCTCACTGGGTCATTGAGGTGACCCTGCATCTGCCTGCTGTCCCTCACTGGGTTATTGAGGTGCCTCTGCTCCTGCCTGCTGGCCCTCACTGGGTCATTGAGGTGTCCCTGCCCCTGGCCCTCACTGGGTCATTGAACTGTCCCTGCTCCTGCCTGCTGGCCTTAACTGGGTTATTGAGATGCCCCTGCTCCTGCCTGCTGGCCCTCACTGGGTTATTGAGGTGCCCCTGCTCCGGCCTGCTGGCCCTCACTGGGTTATTGAGGTGTCCCTGCGCCTGCCTGCTGGCCCTCACTGGGTCATAGAGGTGTCCCAGCTCCTGTCCGCTGGTCTTCACTGGGTCATTGAGGTGGTCCTGATCCTGCCTGCTGGCCCTCACTGGGTCATTGAGGTGTCCCTGCTCCTGGCCCTCACTGGGTCATTGAGGTTTCCCTGCTCCTGCCCGTTGGGCCTCACTGGGGTATTGAGGTGTCCCTGCTCCGGCCCGCTAGCCCTCACTGGGTCATTGAAATGTCTCTGCTCCTGCCCGCTCGCCCTCACTGGGTCATTGAGGTGTCCCTGCTACTGCCCGACTACCCTCACTGGGTCATTGAGGTGTCCCTGCTCCTGCCCGCTGGCCATCACTGGGTCATTGAGGTGTCCCTGCTCCTGCCCGCTTGCCCCCAACTGGGTCATTCAGATGCCCCTGCTCCTGCCCGCTGGCTCTCACTGGGTCATTGAGGTGTCCCTGCTACAGCCCGCTGGCCCTCACTAGGTCATTGAGGTGTCCCTGCTCCTGCCGCTGGCCCTCACTGGGTTATTGAGGTGTCCCTCCTCCTGCCCACTGGCACTCACTAGGTCATTGAGATGTCCCTGCTCCTGCCCGCTGGCCCTCACTGGGATATCGAGGTGCCCCTGCTCCTGCCCGCTAGCCCTCACTGGGTCACTGAGGTGTCCCTGCTCCTGCCCGCTTGCCCCCAACTGGGTCATTGAGATGCCCCTGCTCCTGCCTGCTGGCACTCAGTCAGTCATTGAGGTGACCCTCCTCCTGCCCGCTCGCCCTCACTGGGTTATTAAGGTATCCCTCCTCCTGCCCGCTGGGCCTCACTGGGACATCGAGGTGCCCCTGCTCCTGCCCGCTGGCCCTCACTGGGTCATTGAGGTGTCCCTGCCCCTGCCTGCTGGCCCTCACTGGGTTATTGAGCTGCTCCTGCCTGCTGTCCCACACTGGGTTATAGAGGTGCCTCTGCTCCTGCCTGGTGGCCCTCACTGGGTCATTGAGGTGTGCCTGCTCCTGGCCCTCACTGGGTCATTGAGGTGCCCCTGCTCCTGCCCCTGGCCCTCACTGGGTCTTTGAGGTGTCCCTGCTCCTGTCCGCTGGCCCTCACTGGGTCATGAGGTGTCCCTGCTCCTGGCCCTCACTGGGTCATTGAGGTGTCCCTGCTACTGACCCAGGCCCTCACTCGGTCATTGAGGTGTCCCTGCTCCTGTCCGCTTGCCCCCAACTGGGTCATTGAGATGCCCCTGCTCCTGCCCGCTGGCACTCAGTCGGTCATTGAGGTGTCCCTCCTCCTGCCCGCTAGCACTCACTGGGTTATTAAGGTGTCCCTCCTCCTGCCTGCTGGCCCTCACTATGCCATTGAGGTGTCCCTGCTCCTGCCCGCTGGCCCTCACTGGGTCATTGAGGTGTCCCTGCTCCTGCCTGCTGGCCGTCACTGGGATATTGAGCTGCCCCTGCTCCTGCCTGCTGGCCCTCACTGGGTTTTTGAGGTGTCCCTGCTCCTGCCTTCTGGCCCTCACTGGGTTATTGAGGTGCCCCTGCTCCGGCCTGCTGGCCCTCACTGGGTTATTGAGGTGTCCCTGCTCCTGCCTGCTGGCACTCATTGGGTCATTGAGGTGTCCCTGCTCCTGCCTGCTGGCCCTCACTGGGTCATTGAGGTGTCCCTGCTCCTGGCCCTCACTGGGTCATTGATGTGTCCCTGCTCCTGCCCCTGGCCCTCACTGGGTCTTTGAGGTGTCCCTGCTCCTGCCCCGGGCCCTCACTGGGTCATTGAGGTGTCCCTGCCCGCACACCCTCACTGGGTCATTGAGCTGTCCCTGCACCTGCCTGCTGGCCCTCACTGGGTCATTGAGGTGTCCCTGCTCCTGCCCGCTGGTCCTCACTGGGTCATTGAGGTGTCCCTGCTCCTGCCTGCTGGCACTCAGTCAGTCATTGAGGTGACCCTCCTCCTGCCCGCTCGCCCTCACTGGGTTATTAAGGTGTCCCTCCTCCTGCCCGCTGGGCCTCACTGGGACATCGAGGTGCCCCTGCTCCTGCCCGCTGGCCCTCACTGGGTCATTGAGGTGCCCCTGATCCTGCCCGCTGGCCCTCACTGGGTTATTGAGGTGTTCCTGCTCCTGCCTGCTCGCCCTCACTGTGTCATTGAGGTGTCCCTCCTCCTGCCCGCTGGCCCTCACTGGGTTATTGAGGTGCCCCTGATCCTGCCCGCTGGCCCTCACTGGGTTATTAAGGTGTTCCTGCTCCTGCCTGCTCGCCCTTACTGGGTCATTGAGGTGTCCCTCCTCCTGCCCGCTGGGCCTCACTGGGACATCGAGGTGCCCCTGCTCCTGCTCGCACACCCTCACTGGGTTACTGAGCTGCCCCTGATCCTGCCTGCTGTCCCTCACTGGGTTATTGAGCTGCCCCTGCTCCTGCCTGCTGTCCCTCACTGGGTTATTGAGGTGCTTCTGCTCCTGCCTGCTGGCCCTCACTGTGTCATTGAGGTGTCCCTGCCCGCACACCCTCACTGGGTCATTGAGCTGTCCCTGCACCTGCCTGCTGGCCCTCACTGGGTCATTGAGGTGTCCCTGCTCCTGCCCGCTGATCCTCACTGGGTCATTGAGGTGTCCCTGCTCCTGCCTGCTGGCACTCAGTCAGTCATTGAGGTGACCCTCCTCCTGCCCGCTCGCCCTCACTGGGTTATTAAGGTGTCCCTCCTCCTGCCCGCTGGGCCTCACTGGGACATCGAGGTGCCCCTGCTCCTGCCCGCTGGCCCTCACTGGGTCATTGAGGTGCCCCTGATCCTGCCCGCTGGCCCTCACTGGGTCATTGAGGTGTCCCTGCACCTGCCTGCTGGCCCTCACTGGGACATTGAGGTGTCCCTCCTCCTGACCGCTGGCCCTCACTGGGTTATTGAGGTGCCCCTGATCCTGCCCGCTGGCCCTCACTGGGTTATTGAGGTGTTCCTGCTCCTGCCTGCTCGCCCTCACTGTGTCATTGAGGTGTCCCTCCTCCTGCCCGCTGGCCCTCACTGGGTTATTGAGGTGCCCCTGATCCTGCCCGCTGGCCCTCACTGGGTTATTAAGGTGTTCCTGCTCCTGCCTGCTCGCCCTTACTGGGTCATTGAGGTGTCCCTCCTCCTGCCCGCTGGGCCTCACTGGGACATCGAGGTGCCCCTGCTCCTGCTCGCACACCCTCACTGGGTTACTGAGCTGCCCCTGATCCTGCCTGCTGTCCCTCACTGGGTTATTGAGCTGCCCCTGCTCCTGCCTGCTGTCCCTCACTGGGTTATTGAGGTGCTTCTGCTCCTGCCTGCTGGCCCTCACTGTGTCATTGAGGTGTCCCTGCTCCTGGCCCTCACTGGGTCATTGAGGTGACCCTGCTCCTGCCCCTGGTCCTCACTGGGTCTTTGAGGTGTCCCTCCTCCTGCCCACTGGCACTCACTAGGTCATTGAGATGTCCCTGCTCCTGCCCGCTGGCCCTCACTGGGACATCGAGGTGCCCCTGCTCCTGCCCGCTGGCCCTCACTGGGTCATTGAGGTGTCGCTGCTCCTGCCCGCTGGCCCTCACTGGGTCACTGAGGTGTCCCTGCTCCTGCCCGCTTGCCCCCAGCTGGGTCATTGAGAAGCCCCTGCTCCTGCCTGCTGGCCCTCACTGGGTTATTGAGGTGCCCCTGCTCCTGCCTGCTGGCCCTCACCGGGTTATTGAGGTGTCCCTGCTCCTGACCGCTGGTCTTCACTGGGTCATTGAGGTGGCCCTGATCCTGCCTGCTGGCCCTCACTGGGTCATTGAGGTGTCCCTGCTCCTGGCCCTCACTGGGTCATTGAGGTTTCCCTGCTCCTGCCCGCTGGGCCTCACTGGGGTATTGAGGTGTCCCTGCTCCGGCCCGCTAGCCCTCACTGGGTCATTGAGGTGTCGCTGCTCCTGCCCGCTCGCCCTCACTGGGTCATTGAGGTGTCCCTGCTCCTGCCCGCTGGCACTCAGTCGGCCATTGAGGTGTCCCTGCTCCTGCCCGCTGGCCCTCACTGGGTTATTGAGGTGTCCCTTCTCCTGCCCACTGGCACTCACTAGGTCACTGAGATGTCCCTGCTCCTGCCCGCTGGCCCTCACTGGGACATCGAGGTGCCCCTGCTCCTGCCCGCTGGCCCTCACTGGGTCATTGAGGTGTCCCTGCTCCTGCCCGCTGGCCCTCACTGGGTCATTGAGGTGTCCCTGCTACTGCCCGCTGGCCCTCACTGGGTCACTGAGGTGTCCCTGCTCCTGCCCGCTTGCCCCCAACTGGGTCATTGAGATGCCCCTGCTCCTGCCCGCTGGCACTCAGTCGGTCATTGAGGTGTCCCTCCTCCTGCCCGCTGGCCGTCACTGGGACATCGAGGTGACCCTGCTCCTGCCTGCTGTCCCTCACTGGGTTATTGAGGTGCCTCTGCTCCTGCCTGCTGGCGCTCACTGTGTCATTGAGGAGTCCCTGCTCCTGGCCCTCACTGGGTCATTGAGGTGACCCTGCTCCTGCCCCTGGCCCTCACTGGGTCATTAAGCTGTCCCTGCTCCTGCCTGCTGGCCATCATTGGGTCATTCAGATACCCCTGCTCCTGCCCGCTGGCTCTCACTGGGTCATTGAGGTGTCCATGCTCCTGCCCGCTGGCACTCACTGGGTCATTGAGGCGTCCCTGCCCCTGCCTGCTGTCCCTCACTGGGTTATTGAGTTGCCTCTGCTCCTGCCTGCTGGCCCTCACTGGGTCATTTAGGTGTCCATGCTCCTGGCCCTCACTGGGTCATTGAGGTGCCTCTGCTCCTGCCCGCTGGCCCGCACTGGGTCATTGAGGTGTTCCTGCTCCTGCCCATGGCCCTCACTGGGTCACTGAGGTGTCCCTGCACCTGCCCGCTTGCCCCCAACTGGGTCATTGAGATGACCCTGCTCCTGCCTGCTGGCTCTCACTGGGTCATTGAGGTGCCCCTGCTCCTGACCGCTGGCACTCAGTCGGTCATTGAGGTGTACCTCCTCCTGCCCGCTCGCCCTCACTGCGTTATTAAGGTGTCCCTCCTCCTGCCCGCTGGCACTCACTAGGTCATTGAGGTGTCCCTGCTCCTGCCCGCTGGCACTCACTTGGACATCGAGGTGCCCCTGCTCCTGCCCGCTGGCCCTCACTGGGTCATTGAGGTGTCCCAGCTGCTGCCCGCTGGCCCTCACTGGGTCATTGAGGTGTCCCTGCTACTGCCCGCTGTCCCTCACTGGGTCATTGAGGTGTCCCTGCTCCTGGCCCTCACTGGGTCATTGAGGTGACTCAGCTCCTGCCTGCTGTCCGTCACTGGGTTATTGAGGTGCCTCAGCTCCTGCCTGCTGGCCCTCACTGTGTCATTGAGGTGTCCCTGCTCCTGGCCCTCACTGGGTCATTGAGGTGACCCTGCTCCTGCCCCTGGCCCTCACTGGGTCATTGAACTGTCCCTGCTCCTGCCTGCTGGCCCTAACTGGGTTATTGAGATGCCCCTGCTCCTGCCTGCTGGCACTCACTGGGTTATTGAGGTGCCCCTGATCCGGCCTGCTGGCCCTCACTGGGTTATTGAGGTGTCCCTGCGCCTGCCTGCTGGCCCTCACTGGGTCATAGAGGTGTCCCAGCTCCTGACCGCTGGTCATCACTGGGTTATTGAGGTTTCCCTGCGCCTGCCTGCTGGCCCTCACTGGGTCATAGAGGTGTCGCAGCTCCTGTCCGCTGGTCATCACTGGGTTATTGAGGTGCCCCTGCTCCTGCCTGCTGGCCCTCACTGGGTCATTGAGGTGTCCCTGCTCGTGGCCCTCACTGGGTCATTGAGGTGTCCCTGCTCCTGCCCCTGGCCCTCACTGGGTCTTTGAGGTGTCCCTGCTCCTGCCCCTGGACCTCACTGGGTCATTGAGGTGTCCCTGCCCGCACACCCTCACTGGGTCATTGAGGTGTCCCTGCACCCGCCTGCTGGCCCTCACTGGGACATTGAGGTGTCCCTCCTCCTGACCGCTGGCCCTCACTGGGTTATTGAGGTGCCCCTGATCCTGCCCGCTGGCCCTCACTGGGTTATTGAGGTGTTCCTGCTCCTGCCTGCTCGCCCTCACTGGGTCATAGAGGTGTCCCTCCTCCTGCCCGCTGGCCCTCACTGGGTTATTGAGGTGCCCCTGATCCTGCCCGCTGGCCCACACTGGTTTATTAAGGTGTTCCTGCTCCTGCCTGCTCGCCCTCACTGGGTCATTGAGGTGTCCCTCCTCCTGCCCGCTGGGACTCACTGGGACATCGAGGTGCCCCTGCTCCTGCTCGCACACCCTCACTGGGTTACTGAGCTGCACCTGATCCTGCCTGCAGTCCCTCACTGGGTTATAGAGGTGTCCCTGCCCATGCCTGCTGTCCCTCACTGGGTTATTGAGCTGCCCCTGCTCCTGCCTGCTGTCCCTCACTGGGTTATTGAGGTGCCTCTGCTCCTGCCTGCTGGCCCTCACTAGGTCATTGAGGTGTCCCTGCTCCTGGCCCTCACTGGGTCATTGAGGTGACCCTGCTCCTGCCCCTGGTCCTCACTGGGTCTTTGAGGTGTCCCTCCTCCTGCCCACTGGCACTCACTAGGTCATTGAGATGTCCCTGCTCCTGCCCGCTGGCCCTCACTGGGATCGAGCTGCCCCTGCTCCTGCCCGCTGGCCCTCACTGGGTCATTGAGGTGTCCCTGCTCCTGCCCGCTGGCCCTCACTGGGTCATTGAGGTCTCCCTGCTCCTGCCTGCTGGCCCTCACTGGGTCATTGAGGTGTCCCTCCTCCTGCCCGCTGACCCTCACTGGGTTATTGAGGAGCCCCTGATCCTGCCCGCTGGCCCTCACTGGGTTATTGAGGTGTCCCTGCTCCTGCCTGCTTGCCCTCACTGGGTCATTGAGGTGTCCCTGCTCCTGGCCCTCACTGGGTCATTGAGGTGTCCCTGCTCCTGCCCCTGGCCCTCACTGGGTCATTGAGGTGTCCCTGCTCCTGTCCCTGGCCCTCACTGGGTCATTGAGGTGCCCCTGCTCCTGCCCGCTGGTCTTCACTGAGTTATTGAGGTGCCCCTGCTCCTGCCCGCTCGCACTCACTGGGATATCGAGGTGTCCCTGCTCCTGCCCGCTGGCCCTCACTGGGTCATTCAGGTGTCCCAGCTCCTGCCCGTTCACCCTCATTGGGTCATTGAGTTGCCCCTGCTCATGCCCAATGTCCCTCACTGGGTCACTGAGGTGTCCCTGATCCTGCCCCTGGCCCTCACTGGGTTATTCAGGTGCCCCTGTTCCTGCCCCTGGCCCTCACAGGGTCATTGAGGTGTCCCTGCTCCTGCCTCTGGCCCTCACTGGGTCATTGAGGTGTCCCTGCTCCTGCCTCTGGCCCTCACTGGATCATTGAGGTGTCCCTGCCCCTGCCTGCTGGCCCTCACTGGGTTATTGAGCTGCCCCTGCTCCTGCCTGCTGTCCCTCACTGGGTTATTGAGGTGCCTCTGCTCCTGCCTGCTGGCCCTCACTGGGTCATTGAGGTGTCCCTGCTCCTGACCCTGGCCCTCACTGGGTCATTGAGGTGACCCTGCTCCTGCCCCTGGTCCTCACTGGGTCTTTGAGGTGTCCCTGCTCCTGTGCGCTGGCCCTCACTGGGTCATTGAGATGTTCCTCCTCCTGCCCGCAGGCCCTCACTGCGTTATTAAGGTGTCCCTCCTCCTGCCCGGTGGCCCTCACTAGGCATTTGAGGTGTCCCTGCTCCTGCCCGCTGGCCCTCACTGGGTCATTGAGGTGTCCCTGCTCCTGCCTGCTGGCCCTCACTGGGTTATTGAGCTGCCCCTGCTCCTGCCTGCTGACCCTCACTGGGTTATTGAGGTGTCCCTGCTCCTGCCTGCTGGCCCTCACTGGGTCATTGAGGTCTCCCTGCTCCTGCCTGCTGGCCCTCACTGTGTTATTGAGCTGCCCCTGCTCCTGCCTGCTGGCCCTCACTGGGTTATTGAGGTGTCCCTGCTCCTGCCTGCTGGCCCTCACTGGGTTAATGAGGTGCCCCTGCTCCTGCCTGCTGGCCTTAACTGGGTTATTGAGGTGTCCCCACTCCTGCCTGCTGGCCCTCACTGGGTCATTGAGGTGTCCCTGCTGCTGCCTGCTAGCCCTCACTGGGTCATTGAGGTGTCCCTGCTCCTCGCCCTCACTGGGTCATTGAGGTGTCCCTGCTCCTGCCCCTGGCCCTCACTGGGTCTTTGAGGTGTCCCTGCTCCTGCCCCTGGACCTCACTGGGTCCTTGAGATGTCTCTGCTCCTGGCCGCTGGCCCTCAATGGGTCATTGAGGTGTCCCTGCTCCTGCCCGCTGGCCCTCACTAGGTCATTCAGGTGTCCCTGCACCTGCCCGCTGGCCCTCACTGGGTTATTGAGGTGCCCCTGATCCTGCCCGCTGGCCCTCACTGGGTTATTGAGGTCCCAATGCTCCTGCCCGCTGGCCCTCACTGGGTCATTGAGGTGTCCCTGCTCCTGGCCCTCACTGGGTCATTGAGGTGTCCCTGCTACTGCCCCTGGCCCTCACTGGGTCATTGAGGTGTTCCTGCTCCTGTCCGCTTGCCCCCAACTGGGTCATTGAGATGTCCCTCCTCCTGCCCGCTGGCCTTCACTGGGTTATTAAGGTGTCCCTCCTCCTGCCCGCTGGCCCTCACTAGGCCATTGGGGTGTCCCTGCTCCTGCCCGCTGGCCCTCACTGGGTCATTGAGGTGTCCCTGCTGCTGCCTGCTGGCCCTCACTGGGTTATTGAGCTGCCCCTGCTCCTGCCTGCTGACCCTCACTGGCTCATTGAGGTGTCCCTCCTCCTGCCTGCTGGCGCTCACTGGGTCATTGAGGAGTCCCTGCTCCTGCCCCTGGACCTCACTGGGTCATTGAGGTGTCCCTGCCCGCACACCCTCACTGGGTCATTGAGGTGTCCCTGCACCTGCCTGCTGGACCTCACTGGGTCATTGAGGTGTCCCTCCTCCTGCCCGCTGGCCCTCACTGGGTTATTGAGGTGCCCCTGATCCTGCCCGCTGGCCCACACTGGTTTATTAAGGTGTTCCTGCTCCTGCCTGCTCGCCCTCACTGGGTCATTGAGGTGTCCCTCCTCCTGCCCGCTGGGACTCACTGGGACATCGAGGTGCCCCTGCTCCTGCTCGCACACCCTCACTGGGTTACTGAGCTGCACCTGATCCTGCCTGCAGTCCCTCACTGGGTTATAGAGGTGTCCCTGCCCATGCCTGCTGTCCCTCACTGGGTTATTGAGCTGCCCCTGCTCCTGCCTGCTGTCCCTCACTGGGTTATTGAGGTGCCTCTGCTCCTGCCTGCTGGCCCTCACTAGGTCATTGAGGTGTCCCTGCTCCTGGCCCTCACTGGGTCATTGAGGTGACCCTGCTCCTGCCCCTGGTCCTCACTGGGTCTTTGAGGTGTCCCTCCTCCTGCCCACTGGCACTCACTAGGTCATTGAGATGTCCCTGCTCCTGCCCGCTGGCCCTCACTGGGATCGAGCTGCCCCTGCTCCTGCCCGCTGGCCCTCACTGGGTCATTGAGGTGTCCCTGCTCCTGCCCGCTGGCCCTCACTGGGTCATTGAGGTCTCCCTGCTCCTGCCTGCTGGCCCTCACTGGGTCATTGAGGTGTCCCTCCTCCTGCCCGCTGACCCTCACTGGGTTATTGAGGAGCCCCTGATCCTGCCCGCTGGCCCTCACTGGGTTATTGAGGTGTCCCTGCTCCTGCCTGCTCGCCCTCACTGGGTCATTGAGGTGTCCCTGCTCCTGGCCCTCACTGGGTCATTGAGGTGTCCCTGCTCCTGCCCCTGGCCCTCACTGGGTCATTGAGGTGTCCCTGCTCCTGTCCCTGGCCCTCACTGGGTCATTGAGGTGCCCCTGCTCCTGCCCGCTGGTCTTCACTGAGTTATTGAGGTGCCCCTGCTCCTGCCCGCTCGCACTCACTGGGATATCGAGGTGTCCCTGCTCCTGCCCGCTGGCCCTCACTGGGTCATTCAGGTGTCCCAGCTCCTGCCCGTTCACCCTCACTGGGTCATTGAGTTGCCCCTGCTCATGCCCAATGTCCCTCACTGGGTCACTGAGGTGTCCCTGATCCTGCCCCTGGCCCTCACTGGGTTATTCAGGTGCCCCTGTTCCTGCCCCTGGCCCTCACAGGGTCATTGAGGTGTCCCTGCTCCTGCCTCTGGCCCTCACTGGGTCATTGAGGTGTCCCTGCTCCTGCCTCTGGCCCTCACTGGATCATTGAGGTGTCCCTGCCCCTGCCTGCTGGCCCTCACTGGGTTATTGAGCTGCCCCTGCTCCTGCCTGCTGGCCCTCACTTGGTCATTGAGGTGTCCCTGCTCCTGACCCTGGCCCTCACTGGGTCATTGAGGTGACCCTGCTCCTGCCCCTGGTCCTCACTGGGTCTTTGAGGTGTCCCTGCTCCTGTCCGCTGGCCCTCACTGGGTCATTAAGATGTCCCTCCTCCTGCCCGCTGGCCCTCACTGCGTTATTAAGGTGTCCCTCCTCCTGCCCGGTGGCCCTCACTAGGCCATTGAGGTGTCCCTGCTCCTGCCCGCTGGCCCTCACTGGGTCATTGAGGTGTCCCTGCTCCTGCCTGCTGGCCCTCACTGGGTTTTTGAGCTGCCCCTGCTCCTGCCTGCTGACCCTCACTGGGTTATTGAGGTGTCCCTGCTCCTGCCCGCTTGCCAGCAACTGGGTCATTCAGATGCCCCTGCTCCTGCCAGCTGGCTCTCACTGGGTCATTGAGGTGTCCCTGCTCCTGCCTGCTGGCCCTCACTAGGTCATTGAGGTGTCCCTGCTCCTGCCCGCTGGCCCTCACTGGGTTATTAAGGTGTCCCTCCTCCTGCCCGCTGGCACTCACTAGGTCATTGAGGTGTCCCTGCTCCTGCCCGCTGGCCCTCACTGGGACATCGAGGTGCCCCTGCTCCTGCCCCTGGCCTTCACTGGGTCATTGAGGTGTCCCTGCCCGCACACCCTCACTGGGTCATTGAGGTGTCCCTGCACCTGCCTGCTGGCCCTCACTGGGTTATTGAGGTGTCCCTGCTGCTGCCTGCTAGCCCTCACTGGGTCATTGAGGTGTCCCTGCTCCTGGCCCTCACTGGGTCATTGAGGTGTCCCTGCTCCTGACCCTGGCCCTCACTGGGTCTTTGAGGTGTCCCTGCACCTGCCCGCTGACCCTCACTGGGTTATTGAGGAGCCCCTGATCCTGCCCGCTGGCCCTCACTGGGTTATTGAGGTGTCCCTGCTCCTGCCTGCTCGCCCTCACTGGGTCATTGAGGTGTCCCTGCTCCTGGCCCTCACTGGGTCATTGAGCTGTCCCTGCTCCTGCACCTGGCCCTCACTGGGTCATTGAGGTGTCCCTGCTCCTGTCCCTGGCCCTCACTGGGTCATTGAGGTCCCCCTGCTCCTGCCCGCTGGTCTTCACTGAGTTATTGTGGTGCCCCTGCTCCTGCCCACTCGCCCTCACTGGGAATTCGAGGTGTCCCTGCTCCTGCCCGCTGGCCCTCACTGGGTCATTGAGGTGTCCCTGCTCCTGCCTCTGGCCCTCACTGGGTCATTGAGGTGTCCCTGCTCCTGCCTCTGGCCCTCACTGGGTCATTGAGGTGTCCCTGCTCCTGCCTCTGGCCCTCACTGGGTCATTGAGGTGTCCCTGCTCCTGCCCGCTGGCCCTCACTAGGTCATTGAGGTGTCCCTGCACCTGCCCGCTGGCCCTCACTGGGTTATTGAGGTGCCCCTGCTCCTGCCCGCTGGCCCTCACTGGGTCATTGAGGTGTCCCTGCTCCTGCCTCTGGCCCTCACTGGGTCATTGAGGTGTCCCTGCTCCTGCCCGCTGGCCCTCACTAGGTCATTGAGGTGTCCCTGCACCTGCCCGCTGGCCCTCACTGGGTTATTGAGGTACCCCTGCTCCTGCCCGCTGGCCCTCACTGGGTTATTGAGGAGCCCATGCTCCTGCCCGCTGGCCCTCACTGGGTCTTTGAGCTGTCCCTGCTCCTGCCTGCTGGCCCTCACTGGGTTATTGAGGTGCCCCTGATCCTGCCCGCTGGCCCTCACTGGGTTATTGAGGTCCCAATGCTCCTGCCCGCTGGCCCTCACTGGGTCATTGAGGTGTCCCTGCTCCTGGCCCTCACTGGGTCATTGAGGTGTCCCTGCTACTGCCCCTGGCCCTCACTGGGTCATTGAGGTGTTCCTGCTCCTGTCCGCTTGCCCCCAACTGGGTCATTGAGATGTCCCTCCTCCTGCCCGCTGGCCTTCACTGGGTTATTAAGGTGTCCCTCCTCCTGCCCGCTGGCCCTCACTAGGCCATTGAGGTGTCCCTGCTCCTGCCCGCTGGCCCTCACTGGGTTATTGAGCTGCCCCTGCTCCTGCCTGCTGACCCTCACTGGGTTATTGAGGTGTCCCTCCTCCTGCCTGCTGGCCCTCACTGGGTCATTGAGGTGTCCCTGCTCCTGCCCCTGGACCTCACTGGGTCATTGAGGAGTCCCTGCCCGCACACCCTCACTGGGTCATTGAGGTGTCCCTGCACCTGCCTGCTGGCCCTCACTGGGTCATTGAGGTGTCCCTCCTCCTGCCCGCTGGCCCTCACTGGGTTATTGAGGTGCCCCTGATCCTGCCCGCTGGCCCTCACTGGGTTATTGAGGTGTCCCTGCTCCTGCCTGCTCGCCCTCACTGGGTTATTGAGGTGTCCCTGCTCCTGCCCGCTGGTCTTCACTGAGTTATTGAGGTGCCCCTGCTCCTGCCCGCTCGCCCTCACTGGGATATCGAGGTGTCCCTGCTCCTGCCCGCTGGCCCTTAGTGGATCATTCAGGTATCTCTGCTCCTGCCCGTTCACCCTCACTGGGTCATTGAGTTGCCCCTGCTCATGCCCACTGGCCCTCACTGGGTCACTGAGGTGTCCCTGATCCTGCCCGCTGGCCCTCACTGGGTTATTCAGGTGCCCCTGTTCCTGCCCCTGGCCCTCACAGGGTCATTGAGGTGTCCCTGCTCCTGCCCCTGGCCCTCACTGGGTCATTGAGGTGTCCCTGCTCCTGCCCGCTGGCCCTCACTGGGTTATTCAGGTGCCCCTGTTCCTGCCCCTGGCCCTCACTGGGTCATTGAGGTGTCCCTGCTCCTGCCCCTGGCCCTCACTGGGTCATTGAGGTGTCCCTGCTCCTGGCCCTCACTGGGTCATTGAGGTGTCCCTGCTACTGCCCCTGGCCCTCACTGGGTCATTGAGGTGTTCCTGCTCCTGTCCGCTTGCCCCCAACTGGGTCATTGAGATGTCCCTCCTCCTGCCCGCTGGCCTTCACTGGGTCATTGAGGTGTCCCTCCTCCTGCCCTCTGACACTCACTGGGTTATTAATGTGTCCCTCCTCCTGCCCGCTGGCCCTCACTAGGCCATTGAGGTGTCCCTGCTCCTGCCCGCTGGCCCTCACTGGGTCATTGAGGTGTCCCTGCTCCTGCCTGCTGGCCCTCACTGGGTTATTGAGCTGCCCCTGCTCCTGCCTGCTGGCCCTCACTGGGTTATTGAGCTGCCCCTGCTCCTGCGTGCTGGCCCTCACTGGGTTATTGAGGTGTCCCTGCCCCTGCCTGCTGGCCCTCACTGGGTTATTGAGATGCCCCTGCTCCTGCCCGCTGGCCCTCACTGGGTTATTGAGGTGTCCCTGCTCCGGCCCCTGGCCCTCACTGGGTCATTGAGGTGTCCCTGCTCCTGCCCGCTCGCCCTCACTGAGATATCGAGGTGTCCCTGCTCCTGCCCGCTGGCCCTCACTGGGTCATTCAGGTGTACCTGCTCCTGCCCGTTCACCCTCACTGGGTCATTGAGTTGCCCCTGCTCATGCCCACTGGCCCTCACTGGGTCACTGAGGTGACCCTGCCCCTGCCCCTGGCCATTACTGGGTCATTGAGCGGTCCCTGCTCCTGCCTGCTGGCCCTCACGGGGTTATTGAGATGCCCCTGCTCCTGCCTGCTGGCCCTCACTGGGTCATTGAGGTGTCCCTGCTACTGCCCGCTGGCCCTCACTGGGTCATTGAGGTGTCCCTGCTACTGCCCGCTGGCACTCACTGGGTCACTGAGGTGTCCCTGCTCCTGCCCGCTTGCCCCCAACTGGGTCATTGAGATGCCCCTGCTCCTGCCCGCTGGCACTCAGTCGGTCATTGAGGTGTCCCTCCTCCTGCCCTCTGACACTCACTGGGTTATTAATGTGTCCCTCCTCCTGCCCGCTGGCCGTCACTAGGCCACTGAGGTGTCCCTGCTCCTTCCCGCTGGCCCTCACTGGGTCATTGAGGTATCCCTGCTCCTGCCTGCTGGCCCTCACTGGGTTATTGAGCTGCCCCTGCTCCTGCCTGCTGGCCCTCACTGGGTTATTGAGGTGTCCCTGCTCCTGCATTCTGGCCCTCACTGGGTCATTGAGGTGCCCCTGCTCCTGCCTGCTGGCCCTCACTGGGTCATTGAGGTGTCCCTGCTCCTGGCCCTCACTGGGTCATTGAGGTGTCCCTGCTCCTGCCTGCTGGCCCTCACTGGGTTATTGAGATGCCCCTGCTCCTGCCTGCTGGCCCTCACTGGGTCATTGAGGTGTCCCTGCTACTGCCCGCTGGCCCTCGCTGGGTCATTGAGGTGTCCCTGCTACTGCCCGCTGGCACTCACTGGGTCACTGAGGTGTCCCTGCTCCTGCCCGCTTGCCCCCAACTGGGTCATTGAGATGCCCCTGCTCCTGCCCGCTGGCACTCAGTCGGTCATTGAGGTGTCCCTCTTCCTGCCCTCTGACACTAACTGGGTTATTAATGTGTCCCTCCTCCTGCCCGGTGGCCCTCACTGGGTCACTGAGGTGCCCCTGCTCCTGCCTGCTGGGCCTCACTGGTCATTGAGGTGTCCCTGCTCCTGGCCCTCACTGGGTTATTGAGGTGCCCCTGCTCCTGCCCGCTGGACTTCACTGGGTTATTGAGGTGCCCCTGCTCCTGCCTGCTGGCCCTCACTGGGTTATTGAGGTGTTCCTGCTCCTGCCTGCTGGCCCTCACTGTGTCATTGAGGTGTCCCTGCTCCTGCCTGCTGGCCCTCACTGGGTTATTGAGGTGTCCCTGCTCCTGCCTGCTGGCACTCATTGTGTTATTGAGGTATCCCTGCTCCTGCCTGCTGGCCCTCACTGGGTCATTGAGGTGTCCCTGCTCCTCGCCCTCACTGGGTCATTGAGGTGTCCCTGCTCCTGCCCCTGGCCCTCACTGGGTCACTGAGGTGTCCCTGATCCTGCCCCTGGCCCTCACTGGGTTATTCAGGTGCCCCTGTTCCTGCCCCTGGCCCTCACAGGGTCATTGAGGTGTCCCTGCTCCTGCCTCTGGCCCTCACTGGGTCATTGAGGTATCCCTGCTCCTGCCTCTGGCCCTCACTGGATCATTGAGGTGTCCCTGCCCCTGCCTGCTGGCCCTCACTGGGTTATTGAGCTGCCCCTGCTCCTGCCTGCTGTCCCTCACTGGGTTATTGAGGTGCCTCTGCTCCTGCCTGCTGGCCCTCACTGGGTCATTGAGGTGTCCCTGCTCCTGACCCTGGCCCTCACTGGGTCATTGAGGTGACCCTGCTCCTGCCCCTGGTCCTCACTGGGTCTTTGAGGTGTCCCTGCTCCTGTGCGCTGGCCCTCACTGGGTCATTGAGATGTTCCTCCTCCTGCCCGCAGGCCCTCACTGCGTTATTAAGGTGTCCCTCCTCCTGCCCGGTGGCCCTCACTAGGCATTTGAGGTGTCCCTGCTCCTGCCCGCTGGCCCTCACTGGGTCATTGAGGTGTCCCTGCTCCTGCCTGCTGGCCCTCACTGGGTTATTGAGCTGCCCCTGCTCCTGCCTGCTGACCCTCACTGGGTTATTGAGGTGTCCCTGCTCCTGCCTGCTGGCCCTCACTGGGTCATTGAGGTCTCCCTGCTCCTGCCTGCTGGCCCTCACTGTGTTATTGAGCTGCCCCTGCTCCTGCCTGCTGGCCCTCACTGGGTTATTGAGGTGTCCCTGCTCCTGCCTGCTGGCCCTCACTGGGTTAATGAGGTGCCCCTGCTCCTGCCTGCTGGCCTTAACTGGGTTATTGAGGTGTCCCCACTCCTGCCTGCTGGCCCTCACTGGGTCATTGAGGTGTCCCTGCTGCTGCCTGCTAGCCCTCACTGGGTCATTGAGGTGTCCCTGCTCCTCGCCCTCACTGGGTCATTGAGGTGTCCCTGCTCCTGCCCCTGGCCCTCACTGGGTCTTTGAGGTGTCCCTGCTCCTGCCCCTGGACCTCACTGGGTCCTTGAGATGTCTCTGCTCCTGGCCGCTGGCCCTCAATGGGTCATTGAGGTGTCCCTGCTCCTGCCCGCTGGCCCTCACTAGGTCATTCAGGTGTCCCTGCACCTGCCCGCTGGCCCTCACTGGGTTATTGAGGTGCCCCTGATCCTGCCCGCTGGCCCTCACTGGGTTATTGAGGTCCCAATGCTCCTGCCCGCTGGCCCTCACTGGGTCATTGAGGTGTCCCTGCTCCTGGCCCTCACTGGGTCATTGAGGTGTCCCTGCTACTGCCCCTGGCCCTCACTGGGTCATTGAGGTGTTCCTGCTCCTGTCCGCTTGCCCCCAACTGGGTCATTGAGATGTCCCTCCTCCTGCCCGCTGGCCTTCACTGGGTTATTAAGGTGTCCCTCCTCCTGCCCGCTGGCCCTCACTAGGCCATTGAGGTGTCCCTGCTCCTGCCCGCTGGCCCTCACTGGGTCATTGAGGTGTCCCTGCTGCTGCCTGCTGGCCCTCACTGGGTTATTGAGCTGCCCCTGCTCCTGCCTGCTGACCCTCACTGGCTCATTGAGGTGTCCCTCCTCCTGCCTGCTGGCGCTCACTGGGTCATTGAGGAGTCCCTGCTCCTGCCCCTGGACCTCACTGGGTCATTGAGGTGTCCCTGCCCGCACACCCTCACTGGGTCATTGAGGTGTCCCTGCACCTGCCTGCTGGACCTCACTGGGTCATTGAGGTGTCCCTCCTCCTGCCCGCTGGCCCTCACTGGGTTATTGAGGTGCCCCTGATCCTGCCCGCTGGCCCACACTGGTTTATTAAGGTGTTCCTGCTCCTGCCTGCTCGCCCTCACTGGGTCATTGAGGTGTCCCTCCTCCTGCCCGCTGGGACTCACTGGGACATCGAGGTGCCCCTGCTCCTGCTCGCACACCCTCACTGGGTTACTGAGCTGCACCTGATCCTGCCTGCAGTCCCTCACTGGGTTATAGAGGTGTCCCTGCCCATGCCTGCTGTCCCTCACTGGGTTATTGAGCTGCCCCTGCTCCTGCCTGCTGTCCCTCACTGGGTTATTGAGGTGCCTCTGCTCCTGCCTGCTGGCCCTCACTAGGTCATTGAGGTGTCCCTGCTCCTGGCCCTCACTGGGTCATTGAGGTGACCCTGCTCCTGCCCCTGGTCCTCACTGGGTCTTTGAGGTGTCCCTCCTCCTGCCCACTGGCACTCACTAGGTCATTGAGATGTCCCTGCTCCTGCCCGCTGGCCCTCACTGGGATCGAGCTGCCCCTGCTCCTGCCCGCTGGCCCTCACTGGGTCATTGAGGTGTCCCTGCTCCTGCCCGCTGGCCCTCACTGGGTCATTGAGGTCTCCCTGCTCCTGCCTGCTGGCCCTCACTGGGTCATTGAGGTGTCCCTCCTCCTGCCCGCTGACCCTCACTGGGTTATTGAGGAGCCCCTGATCCTGCCCGCTGGCCCTCACTGGGTTATTGAGGTGTCCCTGCTCCTGCCTGCTCGCCCTCACTGGGTCATTGAGGTGTCCCTGCTCCTGGCCCTCACTGGGTCATTGAGGTGTCCCTGCTCCTGCCCCTGGCCCTCACTGGGTCATTGAGGTGTCCCTGCTCCTGTCCCTGGCCCTCACTGGGTCATTGAGGTGCCCCTGCTCCTGCCCGCTGGTCTTCACTGAGTTATTGAGGTGCCCCTGCTCCTGCCCGCTCGCACTCACTGGGATATCGAGGTGTCCCTGCTCCTGCCCGCTGGCCCTCACTGGGTCATTCAGGTGTCCCAGCTCCTGCCCGTTCACCCTCACTGGGTCATTGAGTTGCCCCTGCTCATGCCCAATGTCCCTCACTGGGTCACTGAGGTGTCCCTGATCCTGCCCCTGGCCCTCACTGGGTTATTCAGGTGCCCCTGTTCCTGCCCCTGGCCCTCACAGGGTCATTGAGGTGTCCCTGCTCCTGCCTCTGGCCCTCACTGGGTCATTGAGGTGTCCCTGCTCCTGCCTCTGGCCCTCACTGGATCATTGAGGTGTCCCTGCCCCTGCCTGCTGGCCCTCACTGGGTTATTGAGCTGCCCCTGCTCCTGCCTGCTGGCCCTCACTTGGTCATTGAGGTGTCCCTGCTCCTGACCCTGGCCCTCACTGGGTCATTGAGGTGACCCTGCTCCTGCCCCTGGTCCTCACTGGGTCTTTGAGGTGTCCCTGCTCCTGTCCGCTGGCCCTCACTGGGTCATTAAGATGTCCCTCCTCCTGCCCGCTGGCCCTCACTGCGTTATTAAGGTGTCCCTCCTCCTGCCCGGTGGCCCTCACTAGGCCATTGAGGTGTCCCTGCTCCTGCCCGCTGGCCCTCACTGGGTCATTGAGGTGTCCCTGCTCCTGCCTGCTGGCCCTCACTGGGTTTTTGAGCTGCCCCTGCTCCTGCCTGCTGACCCTCACTGGGTTATTGAGGTGTCCCTGCTCCTGCCCGCTTGCCAGCAACTGGGTCATTCAGATGCCCCTGCTCCTGCCAGCTGGCTCTCACTGGGTCATTGAGGTGTCCCTGCTCCTGCCTGCTGGCCCTCACTAGGTCATTGAGGTGTCCCTGCTCCTGCCCGCTGGCCCTCACTGGGTTATTAAGGTGTCCCTCCTCCTGCCCGCTGGCACTCACTAGGTCATTGAGGTGTCCCTGCTCCTGCCCGCTGGCCCTCACTGGGACATCGAGGTGCCCCTGCTCCTGCCCCTGGCCTTCACTGGGTCATTGAGGTGTCCCTGCCCGCACACCCTCACTGGGTCATTGAGGTGTCCCTGCACCTGCCTGCTGGCCCTCACTGGGTCATTGAGGTGTCCCTGCCCGCACACCCTCACTGGGTCATTGAGGTGTCCCTGCACCTGCCTGCTAGCCCTCACTGGGTCATTGAGGTGTCCCTGCTCCTGGCCCTCACTGGGTCATTGAGGTGTCCCTGCTCCTGACCCTGGCCCTCACTGGGTCTTTGAGGTGTCCCTGCACCTGCCCGCTGACCCTCACTGGGTTATTGAGGAGCCCCTGATCCTGCCCGCTGGCCCTCACTGGGTTATTGAGGTGTCCCTGCTCCTGCCTGCTCGCCCTCACTGGGTCATTGAGGTGTCCCTGCTCCTCGCCCTCACTGGGTCATTGAGCTGTCCCTGCTCCTGCACCTGGCCCTCACTGGGTCATTGAGGTGTCCCTGCTCCTGTCCCTGGCCCTCACTGGGTCATTGAGGTCCCCCTGCTCCTGCCCGCTGGTCTTCACTGAGTTATTGTGGTGCCCCTGCTCCTGCCCACTCGCCCTCACTGGGAATTCGAGGTGTCCCTGCTCCTGCCCGCTGGCCCTCACTGGGTCATTCAGGTGTCCCTGCTCCTGCCCGTTCACCCTCATTGGGTCATTGAGTTGCCCCTGCTCATGCCCACTGGCCCTCACTGGGTCACTGAGGTGTCCCTGATCCTGCCTGCTGGCCCTCACTGGGTTATTCAGGTGCCCCTGTTCCTGCCCCTGACCCTCACAGGGTCATTGAGGTGTCCCTGCTCCTGCCTCTGGCCCTCACTGGGTCATTGAGGTGTCCCTGCTCCTGCCTCTGGCCCTCACTGGGTCATTGAGGTGTCCCTGCTCCTGCCTCTGGCCCTCACTGGGTCATTGAGGTGTCCCTGCTCCTGCCTCTGGCCCTCACTGGGTCATTGAGGTGTCCCTGCTCCTGCCCGCTGGCCCTCACTAGGTCATTGAGGTGTCCCTGCACCTGCCCGCTGGCCCTCACTGGGTTATTGAGGTGCCCCTGCTCCTGCCCGCTGGCCCTCACTGGGTCATTGAGGTGTCCCTGCTCCTGCCTCTGGCCCTCACTGGGTCATTGAGGTGTCCCTGCTCCTGCCCGCTGGCCCTCACTAGGTCATTGAGGTGTCCCTGCACCTGCCCGCTGGCCCTCACTGGGTTATTGAGGTACCCCTGCTCCTGCCCGCTGGCCCTCACTGGGTTATTGAGGAGCCCATGCTCCTGCCCGCTGGCCCTCACTGGGTCTTTGAGCTGTCCCTGCTCCTGCCTGCTGGCCCTCACTGGGTTATTGAGGTGCCCCTGATCCTGCCCGCTGGCCCTCACTGGGTTATTGAGGTCCCAATGCTCCTGCCCGCTGGCCCTCACTGGGTCATTGAGGTGTCCCTGCTCCTGGCCCTCACTGGGTCATTGAGGTGTCCCTGCTACTGCCCCTGGCCCTCACTGGGTCATTGAGGTGTTCCTGCTCCTGTCCGCTTGCCCCCAACTGGGTCATTGAGATGTCCCTCCTCCTGCCCGCTGGCCTTCACTGGGTTATTAAGGTGTCCCTCCTCCTGCCCGCTGGCCCTCACTAGGCCATTGAGGTGTCCCTGCTCCTGCCCGCTGGCCCTCACTGGGTTATTGAGCTGCCCCTGCTCCTGCCTGCTGACCCTCACTGGGTTATTGAGGTGTCCCTCCTCCTGCCTGCTGGCCCTCACTGGGTCATTGAGGTGTCCCTGCTCCTGCCCCTGGACCTCACTGGGTCATTGAGGAGTCCCTGCCCGCACACCCTCACTGGGTCATTGAGGTGTCCCTGCACCTGCCTGCTGGCCCTCACTGGGTCATTGAGGTGTCCCTCCTCCTGCCCGCTGGCCCTCACTGGGTTATTGAGGTGCCCCTGATCCTGCCCGCTGGCCCTCACTGGGTTATTGAGGTGTCCCTGCTCCTGCCTGCTCGCCCTCACTGGGTTATTGAGGTGTCCCTGCTCCTGCCCGCTGGTCTTCACTGAGTTATTGAGGTGCCCCTGCTCCTGCCCGCTCGCCCTCACTGGGATATCGAGGTGTCCCTGCTCCTGCCCGCTGGCCCTTAGTGGGTCATTCAGGTATCTCTGCTCCTGCCCGTTCACCCTCACTGGGTCATTGAGTTGCCCCTGCTCATGCCCACTGGCCCTCACTGGGTCACTGAGGTGTCCCTGATCCTGCCCGCTGGCCCTCACTGGGTTATTCAGGTGCCCCTGTTCCTGCCCCTGGCCCTCACAGGGTCATTGAGGTGTCCCTGCTCCTGCCCCTGGCCCTCACTGGGTCATTGAGGTGTCCCTGCTCCTGCCCGCTGGCCCTCACTGGGTCATTGAGGTGTTCCTGCTCCTGTCCGCTTGCCCCCAACTGGGTCATTGAGATGTCCCTCCTCCTGCCCGCTGGCCTTCACTGGGTCATTGAGGTGTCCCTCCTCCTGCCCTCTGACACTCACTGGGTTATTAATGTGTCCCTCCTCCTGCCCGCTGGCCCTCACTAGGCCATTGAGGTGTCCCTGCTCCTGCCCGCTGGCCCTCACTGGGTCATTGAGGTGTCCCTGCTCCTGCCTGCTGGCCCTCACTGGGTTATTGAGCTGCCCCTGCTCCTGCCTGCTGGCCCTCACTGGGTTATTGAGCTGCCCCTGCTCCTGCGTGCTGGCCCTCACTGGGTTATTGAGGTGTCCCTGCCCCTGCCTGCTGGCCCTCACTGGGTTATTGAGATGCCCCTGCTCCTGCCCGCTGGCCCTCACTGGGTTATTGAGGTGTCCCTGCTCCGGCCCCTGGCCCTCACTGGGTCATTGAGGTGTCCCTGCTCCTGCCCGCTCGCCCTCACTGAGATATCGAGGTGTCCCTGCTCCTGCCCGCTGGCCCTCACTGGGTCATTCAGGTGTACCTGCTCCTGCCCGTTCACCCTCACTGGGTCATTGAGTTGCCCCTGCTCATGCCCACTGGCCCTCACTGGGTCACTGAGGTGACCCTGCCCCTGCCCCTGGCCATTACTGGGTCATTGAGCGGTCCCTGCTCCTGCCTGCTGGCCCTCACGGGGTTATTGAGATGCCCCTGCTCCTGCCTGCTGGCCCTCACTGGGTCATTGAGGTGTCCCTGCTACTGCCCGCTGGCCCTCACTGGGTCATTGAGGTGTCCCTGCTACTGCCCGCTGGCACTCACTGGGTCACTGAGGTGTCCCTGCTCCTGCCCGCTTGCCCCCAACTGGGTCATTGAGATGCCCCTGCTCCTGCCCGCTGGCACTCAGTCGGTCATTGAGGTGTCCCTCCTCCTGCCCTCTGACACTCACTGGGTTATTAATGTGTCCCTCCTCCTGCCCGCTGGCCCTCACTAGGCCACTGAGGTGTCCCTGCTCCTTCCCGCTGGCCCTCACTGGGTCATTGAGGTATCCCTGCTCCTGCCTGCTGGCCCTCACTGGGTTATTGAGCTGCCCCTGCTCCTGCCTGCTGGCCCTCACTGGGTTATTGAGGTGTCCCTGCTCCTGCATTCTGGCCCTCACTGGGTCATTGAGGTGCCCCTGCTCCTGCCTGCTGGCCCTCACTGGGTCATTGAGGTGTCCCTGCTCCTGGCCCTCACTGGGTCATTGAGGTGTCCCTGCTCCTGCCTGCTGGCCCTCACTGGGTTATTGAGATGCCCCTGCTCCTGCCTGCTGGCCCTCACTGGGTCATTGAGGTGTCCCTGCTACTGCCCGCTGGCCCTCGCTGGGTCATTGAGGTGTCCCTGCTACTGCCCGCTGGCACTCACTGGGTCACTGAGGTGTCCCTGCTCCTGCCCGCTTGCCCCCAACTGGGTCATTGAGATGCCCCTGCTCCTGCCCGCTGGCACTCAGTCGGTCATTGAGGTGTCCCTCTTCCTGCCCTCTGACACTAACTGGGTTATTAATGTGTCCCTCCTCCTGCCCGGTGGCCCTCACTGGGTCACTGAGGTGCCCCTGCTCCTGCCTGCTGGCCCTCACTGGTCATTGAGGTGTCCCTGCTCCTGGCCCTCACTGGGTTATTGAGGTGCCCCTGCTCCTGCCCGCTGGACTTCACTGGGTTATTGAGGTGCCCCTGCTCCTGCCTGCTGGCCCTCACTGGGTTATTGAGGTGTTCCTGCTCCTGCCTGCTGGCCCTCACTGTGTCATTGAGGTGTCCCTGCTCCTGCCTGCTGGCCCTCACTGGGTTATTGAGGTGTCCCTGCTCCTGCCTGCTGGCACTCATTGTGTTATTGAGGTATCCCTGCTCCTGCCTGCTGGCCCTCACTGGGTCATTGAGGTGTCCCTGCTCCTCGCCCTCACTGGGTCATTGAGCTGTCCCTGCTCCTGCACCTGGCCCTCACTGGGTCATTGAGGTGTCCCTGCTCCTGTCCCTGGCCCTCACTGGGTCATTGAGGTCCCCCTGCTCCTGCCCGCTGGTCTTCACTGAGTTATTGTGGTGCCCCTGCTCCTGCCCACTCGCCCTCACTGGGAATTCGAGGTGTCCCTGCTCCTGCCCGCTGGCCCTCACTGGGTCATTCAGGTGTCCCTGCTCCTGCCCGTTCACCCTCATTGGGTCATTGAGTTGCCCCTGCTCATGCCCACTGGCCCTCACTGGGTCACTGAGGTGTCCCTGATCCTGCCTGCTGGCCCTCACTGGGTTATTCAGGTGCCCCTGTTCCTGCCCCTGGCCCTCACAGGGTCATTGAGGTGTCCCTGCTCCTGCCTCTGGCCCTCACTGGGTCATTGAGGTGTCCCTGCTCCTGCCTCTGGCCCTCACTGGGTCATTGAGGTGTCCCTGCTCCTGCCTCTGGCCCTCACTGGGTCATTGAGGTGTCCCTGCTCCTGCCTCTGGCCCTCACTGGGTCATTGAGGTGTCCCTGCTCCTGCCCGCTGGCCCTCACTAGGTCATTGAGGTGTCCCTGCACCTGCCCGCTGGCCCTCACTGGGTTATTGAGGTGCCCCTGCTCCTGCCCGCTGGCCCTCACTGGGTCATTGAGGTGTCCCTGCTCCTGCCTCTGGCCCTCACTGGGTCATTGAGGTGTCCCTGCTCCTGCCCGCTGGCCCTCACTAGGTCATTGAGGTGTCCCTGCACCTGCCCGCTGGCCCTCACTGGGTTATTGAGGTACCCCTGCTCCTGCCCGCTGGCCCTCACTGGGTTATTGAGGAGCCCATGCTCCTGCCCGCTGGCCCTCACTGGGTCTTTGAGCTGTCCCTGCTCCTGCCTGCTGGCCCTCACTGGGTTATTGAGGTGCCCCTGATCCTGCCCGCTGGCCCTCACTGGGTTATTGAGGTCCCAATGCTCCTGCCCGCTGGCCCTCACTGGGTCATTGAGGTGTCCCTGCTCCTGGCCCTCACTGGGTCATTGAGGTGTCCCTGCTACTGCCCCTGGCCCTCACTGGGTCATTGAGGTGTTCCTGCTCCTGTCCGCTTGCCCCCAACTGGGTCATTGAGATGTCCCTCCTCCTGCCCGCTGGCCTTCACTGGGTTATTAAGGTGTCCCTCCTCCTGCCCGCTGGCCCTCACTAGGCCATTGAGGTGTCCCTGCTCCTGCCCGCTGGCCCTCACTGGGTTATTGAGCTGCCCCTGCTCCTGCCTGCTGACCCTCACTGGGTTATTGAGGTGTCCCTCCTCCTGCCTGCTGGCCCTCACTGGGTCATTGAGGTGTCCCTGCTCCTGCCCCTGGACCTCACTGGGTCATTGAGGAGTCCCTGCCCGCACACCCTCACTGGGTCATTGAGGTGTCCCTGCACCTGCCTGCTGGCCCTCACTGGGTCATTGAGGTGTCCCTCCTCCTGCCCGCTGGCCCTCACTGGGTTATTGAGGTGCCCCTGATCCTGCCCGCTGGCCCTCACTGGGTTATTGAGGTGTCCCTGCTCCTGCCTGCTCGCCCTCACTGGGTTATTGAGGTGTCCCTGCTCCTGCCCGCTGGTCTTCACTGAGTTATTGAGGTGCCCCTGCTCCTGCCCGCTCGCCCTCACTGGGATATCGAGGTGTCCCTGCTCCTGCCCGCTGGCCCTTAGTGGGTCATTCAGGTATCTCTGCTCCTGCCCGTTCACCCTCACTGGGTCATTGAGTTGCCCCTGCTCATGCCCACTGGCCCTCACTGGGTCACTGAGGTGTCCCTGATCCTGCCCGCTGGCCCTCACTGGGTTATTCAGGTGCCCCTGTTCCTGCCCCTGGCCCTCACAGGGTCATTGAGGTGTCCCTGCTCCTGCCCCTGGCCCTCACTGGGTCATTGAGGTGTCCCTGCTCCTGCCCGCTGGCCCTCACTGGGTTATTCAGGTGCCCCTGTTCCTGCCCCTGGCCCTCACTGGGTCATTGAGGTGTCCCTGCTCCTGCCCCTGGCCCTCACTGGGTCATTGAGGTGTCCCTGCTCCTGGCCCTCACTGGGTCATTGAGGTGTCCCTGCTACTGCCCCTGGCCCTCACTGGGTCATTGAGGTGTTCCTGCTCCTGTCCGCTTGCCCCCAACTGGGTCATTGAGATGTCCCTCCTCCTGCCCGCTGGCCTTCACTGGGTCATTGAGGTGTCCCTCCTCCTGCCCTCTGACACTCACTGGGTTATTAATGTGTCCCTCCTCCTGCCCGCTGGCCCTCACTAGGCCATTGAGGTGTCCCTGCTCCTGCCCGCTGGCCCTCACTGGGTCATTGAGGTGTCCCTGCTCCTGCCTGCTGGCCCTCACTGGGTTATTGAGCTGCCCCTGCTCCTGCCTGCTGGCCCTCACTGGGTTATTGAGCTGCCCCTGCTCCTGCGTGCTGGCCCTCACTGGGTTATTGAGGTGTCCCTGCCCCTGCCTGCTGGCCCTCACTGGGTTATTGAGATGCCCCTGCTCCTGCCCGCTGGCCCTCACTGGGTTATTGAGATGTCCCTGCTCTGGCCCCTGGCCCTCACTGGGTCATTGAGGTGTCCCTGCTCCTGCCCGCTCGCCCTCACTGAGATATCGAGGTGTCCCTGCTCTTGCCCGCTGGCCCTCACTGGGTCATTCAGGTGTACCTGCTCCTGCCCGTTCACCCTCACTGGGTCATTGAGTTGCCCCTGCTCATGCCCACTGGCCCTCACTGGGTCACTGAGGTGACCCTGCCACTGCCCCTGGCCATTACTGGGTCATTGAGCGGTCCCTGCTCCTGCCTGCTGGCCCTCACGGGGTTATTGAGATGCCCCTGCTCCTGCCTGCTGGCCCTCACTGGGTCATTGAGGTGTCCCTGCTACTGCCCGCTGGCCCTCACTGGGTCATTGAGGTGTCCCTGCTACTGCCCGCTGGCACTCACTGGGTCACTGAGGTGTCCCTGCTCCTGCCCGCTTGCCCCCAACTGGGTCATTGAGATGCCCCTGCTCCTGCCCGCTGGCACTCAGTCGGTCATTGAGGTGTCCCTCCTCCTGCCCTCTGACACTCACTGGGTTATTAATGTGTCCCTCCTCCTGCCCGCTGGCCCTCACTAGGCCACTGAGGTGTCCCTGCTCCTTCCCGCTGGCCCTCACTGGGTCATTGAGGTATCCCTGCTCCTGCCTGCTGGCCCTCACTGGGTTATTGAGCTGCCCCTGCTCCTGCCTGCTGGCCCTCACTGGGTTATTGAGGTGTCCCTGCTCCTGCATTCTGGCCCTCACTGGGTCATTGAGGTGCCCCTGCTCCTGCCTGCTGGCCCTCACTGGGTCATTGAGGTGTCCCTGCTCCTGGCCCTCACTGGGTCATTGAGGTGTCCCTGCTCCTGCCTGCTGGCCCTCACTGGGTTATTGAGATGCCCCTGCTCCTGCCTGCTGGCCCTCACTGGGTCATTGAGGTGTCCCTGCTACTGCCCGCTGGCCCTCGCTGGGTCATTGAGGTGTCCCTGCTACTGCCCGCTGGCACTCACTGGGTCACTGAGGTGTCCCTGCTCCTGCCCGCTTGCCCCCAACTGGGTCATTGAGATGCCCCTGCTCCTGCCCGCTGGCACTCAGTCGGTCATTGAGGTGTCCCTCTTCCTGCCCTCTGACACTAACTGGGTTATTAATGTGTCCCTCCTCCTGCCCGGTGGCCCTCACTGGGTCACTGAGGTGCCCCTGCTCCTGCCTGCTGGCCCTCACTGGTCATTGAGGTGTCCCTGCTCCTGGCCCTCACTGGGTTATTGAGGTGCCCCTGCTCCTGCCCGCTGGACTTCACTGGGTTATTGAGGTGCCCCTGCTCCTGCCTGCTGGCCCTCACTGGGTTATTGAGGTGTTCCTGCTCCTGCCTGCTGGCCCTCACTGTGTCATTGAGGTGTCCCTGCTCCTGCCTGCTGGCCCTCACTGGGTTATTGAGGTGTCCCTGCTCCTGCCTGCTGGCACTCATTGTGTTATTGAGGTATCCCTGCTCCTGCCTGCTGGCCCTCACTGGGTCATTGAGGTGTCCCTGCTCCTGGCCCTCACTGGGTCTTTGAGGTGTCCCTGCTCCTGCCCTGGCCCTCACTGGGTCATTGAGGTGTCCCTGCCCGCACACCCTCACTGGGTAATTGAGGTGTCCCTGCACCTGCTTGCTGGCCCTCACTGGGTCTTTGAGGTGTCCCTCCTCCTGCCCGCTGGCCCTCACTGGGTTATTGAGGTGTCCCTGATCCTGCCTGCTGGCCCTCACTGGGTTATTGAGGTGCCCCTGCTCCTGCCTGCTGGCCCTCACTCGGTCATTGAGTTGTCCCTGCTCCTGGCCCTCACTGGATCATTGAGGTGTCCCTGCTCCGGCCCCAGGCCCACACTGGCTCATTGAGGTGCCCCTGCTCCTGCCTGCTGGTCTTCACTGGGTTATTGAGGTGCCCTTGCTCCTGCCTGCTGGCCCTCACTGGGTCACTGAGGTGTGCCTGATACTGCCCGCTTGCCACCAACTGGGTTATTGAGGTGCCTCTGCTCCTGCCTGCTGGCCCTCACTGTGTCAGTGAGGTGCCCCTGCTCCTGCCTGCTGGCCCTCACTGGGTCATTGAGGAGACCCTGCCCCTGCCCCTGGCCCTTACTGGGTCATTGAGCAGTCCCTGCTCCTGCCTGCTGGCCCTCACTGGGTTATTGAGATGCCCCTGCTCCTGCCTGCTGGCCCTCATTGGGTCATTGAGGTGTCCCTGCTCCTGGCCCTCACTGGGTCATTGAGGTGTCCCTGCTCCTGTCCCTGACTGGGTCATTGAGGTGCCCCTGCTCCTGCCCAATGGTCTTCACTGGGTTATTGATGTGCCCCTGCTCCTGCCTGCTGGCCCTCACTGGGTTATTGAGGTGTCCCTGCTCCTGCCTGCTGGCCCTCACTGTGTCATTGAGGTGTCCCTGCTCCTGCCTGCTGGCCCTCACTGGGTTATTGAGGTGTCCCTGCTCCTGCCTGCTGGCCCTCACTGGGTCATTGAGGTGTCCCTGCTCCTGGCCCTCACTGGGTCTTTGAGGTGTCCCTGCTCCTGCCCTGGACCTCACTGGGTCATTGAGGTGTCCCTGCCCGCACGCCCTCACTGGGTCATTGAGGTGTCCCTGCTCCTGTCCGTGACTGGGTCATTGAGGTGCCCCTGCTCCTGCCTGCTGGTCTTCACTGGGTTATTGAGGTGCCCCTGCTCCTGCCTGCTGGCCCTCACTGGGTCACTGAGGTGTGCCTGATACTGCCCGCTTGCCACCAACTGGGTTATTGAGGTGCCTCTGCTCCTGCCTGCTGGCCCTCACTGTGTCATTGAGGTGCCCCTGCTCCTGCCTGCTGGCCCTCACTGGGTCATTGAGGAGACCCTGCCCCTGCCCCTGGCCCTTACTGGGTCATTGAGCGGTCCCTGCTCCTGCCTGCTGGCCCTCACTGGGTTATTGAGATGCCCCTGCTCCTGCCTGCTGGCCCCCACTGGATCATTGAGGTGTCCCTGCTACTGCCCGCTGGCCCTCACTGGGTCATTGAGGTGTCCCTGCTACTGCCCGCTGGCCCTCACTGGGTCACTGAGGTATCCCTGCTCCTGCCCGCTTGCCCCCAACTGGGTCATTGAGATGCCCCTGCTCCTGCCCGCTGGCACTCAGTCGGTCATTGAGGTGTCCCTCCTCCTGCCTGCTGGCCCTCACTGGGTTATTGAGCTGCCCCTGCTCCTGCCTGCTGGCCCTCACTGCGTTATTGAGGTGTCCCTGCTCCTGCCTGCTGGCCCTCACTGGGTTATTGAGGTGCCCCTGCTCCTGCCCGCTGGCCCTCACTGTGTCATTGAGGTGTCCCTGCTCCTGCCTGCTGGCACTCCCTGT
Source organism: Cetorhinus maximus (assembly GCF_964194155.1). NCBI lineage: Eukaryota > Metazoa > Chordata > Chondrichthyes > Lamniformes > Cetorhinidae > Cetorhinus > Cetorhinus maximus. Next base: position 40,780 of record NW_027596779.1, on the reverse strand, counting down.
GTTATTGAGGTGTCCCTGCTGCTGCCTGCTGGCCCTCACTGGGTCATTGAGGTGTCCCTGCTCCTGGCCCTCACTGGGTCTTTGAGGTGTCCCTGCTCCTGCCCTGGCCCTCACTGGGTCATTGAGGTGTCCCTGCCCGCACACCCTCACTGGGTCATTGAGGTGTCCCTGCACCTGCCTGCTGGCCTTCACTGGGTCATTGAGGTGTCCCTCCTCCTGCCCGCTGGCCCTCACTGGGTTATTGAGGTGCCCCTGATCCTGCCTGCTGGCCCTCACTGGGTTATTGAGGTGCCCCTGCTCCTGCCTGCTGGCCCTCACTGGGTCATTGAGGTGTCCCTGCTCCTGTCCCTGACTGGGTCATTGAGGTGCCCCTGCTCCTGCCTGCTGGTCTTCACTGGGTTATTGAGGTGCCCCTGCTCCTGCCCGCTGGCCCTCACTGGGTCACTGAGGTGTGCCTGATACTGCCCGCTTGCCACCAACTGGGTTATTGAGGTGCCTCTGCTCCTGCCTGCTGGCCCTCACTATGTCATTGAGGTGTCCCTGCTCCTGGCCCTCACTGGGTCATTGAGGCGACCCTGCCCCTGCCCCTGGCCCTTACTGGGTCATTGAGCGGTCCCTGCTCCTGCCTGCTGGCCCTCACTGGGTTATTGAGATGCCCCTGCTCCTGCCTGCTGGCCCTCACTGGGTAATTGAGGTGTCCCTGCTACTGCCTGCTGGCCCTCACTGGGTTATTGAGGTGCCCCTGCTCCTGCCTGCTGGCCCTCACTGGGTCATTGAGGTGTCCCTGCTCCTGTCCCTGACTGGGTCATTGAGGTGCCCCTGCTCCTGCCTGCTGGTCTTCACTGGGTTATTGAGGTGCCCCTGCTCCTGCCCGCTGGCCCTCACTGGGTCACTGAGGTGTGCCTGATACTGCCCGCTTGCCACCAACTGGGTTATTGAGGTGCCTCTGCTCCTGCCTGCTGGCCCTCACTATGTCATTGAGGTGTCCCTGCTCCTGGCCCTCACTGGGTCATTGAGGCGACCCTGCCCCTGCCCCTGGCCCTTACTGGGTCATTGAGCGGTCCCTGCTCCTGCCTGCTGGCCCTCACTGGGTTATTGAGATGCCCCTGCTCCTGCCCGCTGGCACTCACTGGGTCATTGAGGTGTCCCTGCCCCTGCCTGCTGTCCCTCACTGGGTTATTGAGTTGCCTCTGCTCCTGCCTGCTGGCCCTCACTGGGTCATTTAGGTGTCCATGCTCCTGGCCCTCACTGGGTCATTGAGGTGCCTCTGCTCCTGCCCGCTGGCCCGCACTGGGTCATTGAGGTGTTCCTGCTCCTGCCCATGGCCCTCACTGGGTCACTGAGGTGTCCCTGCACCTGCCCGCTTGCCCCCAACTGGGTCATTGAGATGACCCTGCTCCTGCCTGCTGGCTCTCACTGGGTCATTGAGGTGCCCCTGCTCCTGACCGCTGGCACTCAGTCGGTCATTGAGGTGTACCTCCTCCTGCCCGCTCGCCCTCACTGCGTTATTAAGGTGTCCCTCCTCCTGCCCGCTGGCACTCACTAGGTCATTGAGGTGTCCCTGCTCCTGCCCGCTGGCACTCACTTGGACATCGAGGTGCCCCTGCTCCTGCCCGCTGGCCCTCACTGGGTCATTGAGGTGTCCCAGCTGCTGCCCGCTGGCCCTCACTGGGTCATTGAGGTGTCCCTGCTACTGCCCGCTGTCCCTCACTGGGTCATTGAGGTGTCCCTGCTCCTGGCCCTTACTGGGTTATTGAGGTGCCTCAGCTCCTGCCTGCTGGCCCTCACTGTGTCATTGAGGTGTCCCTGCTCCTGGCCCTCACTGGGTCATTGAGGTGACCCTGCTCCTGCCCCTGGCCCTCACTGGGTCATTGAACTGTCCCTGCTCCTGCCTGCTGGCCCTAACTGGGTTATTGAGATGCCCCTGCTCCTGCCTGCTGGCACTCACTGGGTTATTGAGGTGCCCCTGATCCGGCCTGCTGGCCCTCACTGGGTCATAGAGGTGTCCCAGCTCCTGACCGCTGGTCATCACTGGGTTATTGAGGTTTCCCTGCGCCTGCCTGCTGGCCCTCACTGGGTCATAGAGGTGTCGCAGCTCCTGTCAGCTGGTCATCACTGGGTTATTGAGGTGCCCCTGCTCCTGCCTGCTGGCCCTCACTGGGTTATTGAGGTGTCCCTGCTCCTGCCTGCTGGCCCTCACTGGGTCATTGAGGTGTCCCTGCTCGTGGCCCTCACTGGGTCATTGAGGTGTCCCTGCTCCTGCCCCTGGCCCTCACTGGGTCTTTGAGGTGTCCCTGCTCCTGCCCCTGGACCTCACTGGGTCATTGAGGTGTCCCTGCCCGCACACCCTCACTGGGTCATTGAGGTGTCCCTGCACCCGCCTGCTGGCCCTCACTGGGACATTGAGGTGTCCCTCCTCCTGACCGCTGGCCCTCACTGGGTTATTGAGGTGCCCCTGATCCTGCCCGCTGGCCCTCACTGGGTTATTGAGGTGTTCCTGCTCCTGCCTGCTCGCCCTCACTGGGTCATAGAGGTGTCCCTCCTCCTGCCCGCTGGCCCTCACTGGGTTATTGAGGTGCCCCTGATCCTGCCCGCTGGCCCACACTGGTTTATTAAGGTGTTCCTGCTCCTGCCTGCTCGCCCTCACTGGGTCATTGAGGTGTCCCTCCTCCTGCCCGCTGGGACTCACTGGGACATCGAGGTGCCCCTGCTCCTGCTCGCACACCCTCACTGGGTTACTGAGCTGCACCTGATCCTGCCTGCAGTCCCTCACTGGGTTATAGAGGTGTCCCTGCCCATGCCTGCTGTCCCTCACTGGGTTATTGAGCTGCCCCTGCTCCTGCCTGCTGTCCCTCACTGGGTTATTGAGGTGCCTCTGCTCCTGCCTGCTGGCCCTCACTAGGTCATTGAGGTGTCCCTGCTCCTGGCCCTCACTGGGTCATTGAGGTGACCCTGCTCCTGCCCCTGGTCCTCACTGGCTCTCTGAGGTGTCCCTCCTCCTGCCCACTGGCACTCACTAGGTCATTGAGATGTCCCTGCTCCTGCCCGCTGGCCCTCACTGGGATCGAGCTGCCCCTGCTCCTGCCCGCTGGCCCTCACTGGGTCATTGAGGTGTCCCTGCTCCTGCCCGCTGGCCCTCACTGGGTCATTGAGGTCTCCCTGCTCCTGCCTGCTGGCCCTCACTGGGTCATTGAGGTGTCCCTCCTCCTGCCCGCTGACCCTCACTGGGTTATTGAGGAGCCCCTGATCCTGCCCGCTGGCCCTCACTGGGTTATTGAGGTGTCCCTGCTCCTGCCTGCTCGCCCTCACTGGGTCATTGAGGTGCCCCTGCTCCTGCCTGCTGGTCTTCACTGGGTTATTGAGGTGCCCCTGCTCCTGCCCGCTGGCCCTCACTGGGTCACTGAGGTGTGCCTGATACTGCCCGCTTGCCACCAACTGGGTTATTGAGGTGCCTCTGCTCCTGCCTGCTGGCCCTCACTGTGTCAGTGAGGTGCCCCTGCTCCTGCCTGCTGGCCCTCACTGGGTCATTGAGGAGACCCTGCCCCTGCCCCTGGCCCTTACTGGGTCATTGAGCAGTCCCTGCTCCTGCCTGCTGGCCCTCACTGGGTTATTGAGATGCCCCTGCTCCTGCCTGCTGGCCCTCATTGGGTCATTGAGGTGTCCCTGCTCCTGGCCCTCACTGGGTCATTGAGGTGTCCCTGCTCCTGTCCCTGACTGGGTCATTGAGGTGCCCCTGCTCCTGCCCAATGGTCTTCACTGGGTTATTGATGTGCCCCTGCTCCTGCCTGCTGGCCCTCACTGGGTTATTGAGGTGTCCCTGCTCCTGCCTGCTGGCCCTCACTGTGTCATTGAGGTGTCCCTGCTCCTGCCTGCTGGCCCTCACTGGGTTATTGAGGTGTCCCTGCTCCTGCCTGCTGGCCCTCACTGGGTCATTGAGGTGTCCCTGCTCCTGGCCCTCACTGGGTCTTTGAGGTGTCCCTGCTCCTGCCCTGGACCTCACTGGGTCATTGAGGTGTCCCTGCCCGCACGCCCTCACTGGGTCATTGAGGTGTCCCTGCTCCTGTCCGTGACTGGGTCATTGAGGTGCCCCTGCTCCTGCCTGCTGGTCTTCACTGGGTTATTGAGGTGCCCCTGCTCCTGCCTGCTGGCCCTCACTGGGTCACTGAGGTGTGCCTGATACTGCCCGCTTGCCACCAACTGGGTTATTGAGGTGCCTCTGCTCCTGCCTGCTGGCCCTCACTGTGTCATTGAGGTGCCCCTGCTCCTGCCTGCTGGCCCTCACTGGGTCATTGAGGAGACCCTGCCCCTGCCCCTGGCCCTTACTGGGTCATTGAGCGGTCCCTGCTCCTGCCTGCTGGCCCTCACTGGGTTATTGAGATGCCCCTGCTCCTGCCTGCTGGCCCCCACTGGATCATTGAGGTGTCCCTGCTACTGCCCGCTGGCCCTCACTGGGTCATTGAGGTGTCCCTGCTACTGCCCGCTGGCCCTCACTGGGTCACTGAGGTATCCCTGCTCCTGCCCGCTTGCCCCCAACTGGGTCATTGAGATGCCCCTGCTCCTGCCCGCTGGCACTCAGTCGGTCATTGAGGTGTCCCTCCTCCTGCCTGCTGGCCCTCACTGGGTTATTGAGCTGCCCCTGCTCCTGCCTGCTGGCCCTCACTGCGTTATTGAGGTGTCCCTGCTCCTGCCTGCTGGCCCTCACTGGGTTATTGAGGTGCCCCTGCTCCTGCCCGCTGGCCCTCACTGTGTCATTGAGGTGTCCCTGCTCCTGCCTGCTGGCACTCCCTGTGTTATTGAGGTGTCCCTGCTCCTGCCTGCTGGCCCTCACTGGGTCATTGAGGTGTCCCTGCTCCTGGCCCTCACTGGGTCTTTGAGGTGTCCCTGCTCCTGCCCTGGCCCTCACTGGGTCATTGAGGTGTCCCTGCCCGCACACCCTCACTGGGTCATTGAGGTGTCCCTGCACCTGCCTGCTGGCCTTCACTGGGTCATTGAGGTGTCCCTCCTCCTGCCCGCTGGCCCTCACTGGGTTATTGAGGTGCCCCTGATCCTGCCTGCTGGCCCTCACTGGGTTATTGAGGTGCCCCTGCTCCTGCCTGCTGGCCCTCACTGGGTCATTGAGGTGTCCCTGCTCCTGTCCCTGACTGGGTCATTGAGGTGCCCCTGCTCCTGCCTGCTGGTCTTCACTGGGTTATTGAGGTGCCCCTGCTCCTGCCCGCTGGCCCTCACTGGGTCACTGAGGTGTGCCTGATACTGCCCGCTTGCCACCAACTGGGTTATTGAGGTGCCTCTGCTCCTGCCTGCTGGCCCTCACTATGTCATTGAGGTGTCCCTGCTCCTGGCCCTCACTGGGTCATTGAGGCGACCCTGCCCCTGCCCCTGGCCCTTACTGGGTCATTGAGCGGTCCCTGCTCCTGCCTGCTGGCCCTCACTGGGTTATTGAGATGCCCCTGCTCCTGCCTGCTGGCCCTCACTGGGTAATTGAGGTGTCCCTGCTACTGCCCGCTGGCCCTCACTGGGTCATTGAGGTGTCCCTGCTACTGCCCGCTGGCACTCACTGGGGCACTGAGGTGTCCCTGCTCCGGCCCGCTGGGCCTCACTGGGTCATTGAGGTGCCTCTGCTCCTGCCCCTGGCCCTCACTGGGTTATTGAGGTATCCCTGCCCGCACACCCTCACTGGGTCATTGAGGTGTCCCTGCACCTGCCTGCTGGCCCTCACTGGGTCATTGAGGTGTCCCTGCTCCGGCCCACTGGCCCTCACTGGGTCATTGAGGTGTCCCTGCTCCTGCCTGCTGGCCCTCACTGGGTTAATGAGGTGTCCCTGCTCCAGCCTGCTGGCACTCACTGTGTTATTGAGGTGTCCCTGCTCCTGCCTGCTGGCCCTCACTGGGTCATTGAGGTGTCCCTGCTCCTGCCTGCTGGCCCTCACTGGGTCATTGAGGTGTCCCTGCTCCTGGCCCTCACTGGGTCTTTGAGGTGTCCCTGCTCCTGCCCCTGGCCCTCACTGGGTTATTGAGGTGTCCCTGCCCGCACACCCTCACTGGGTCATTGAGGTGTCCCTGATCCTGCCCGCTGGCCCTCACTGGGTTATTGAGGTGCCCCTGATCCTGCCCGCTGGCCCTCACTGGGTTATTAAGGTGTTCCTGCTCCTGCCTGCTCGCCCTTACTGGGTCATTGAGGTGTCCCTCCTCCTGCCCGCTGGGCCTCACTGGGACATCGAGGTGCCCCTGCTCCTGCTCGCACACCCTCACTGGGTTACTGAGCTGCCCCTGATCCTGCCTGCTGTCCCTCACTGGGTTATTGAGCTGCCCCTGCTCCTGCCTGCTGTCCCTCACTGGGTTATTGAGGTGCTTCTGCTCCTGCCTGCTGGCCCTCACTGTTTCATTGAGGTGTCCCTGCTCCTGCCCCTGGTCCTCACTGGGTCTTTGAGGTGTCCCTCCTCCTGCCCACTGGCACTCACTAGGTCATTGAGATGTCCCTGCTCCTGCCCGCTGGCCCTCACTGGGACATCGAGGTGCCCCTGCTCCTGCCCGCTGGCCCTCACTGGGTCATTGAGGTGTCCCTGCTCCTGCCCGCTGGCCCTCACTGGGTCACTGAGGTGTCCCTGCTCCTGCCCGCTTGCCCCCAGCTGGGTCATTGAGATGCCCCTGCTCCTGCCTGCTGGCCCTCACTGGGTTATTGAGGTGCCCCTGCTCCTGCCTGCTGGCCCTCACTGGGTTATTGAGGTGTCCCTGCTCCTGACCGCTGGTCTTCACTGGGTCATTGAGGTGGCCCTGATCCTGCCTGCTGGCCCTCACTGGGTCATTGAGGTGTCCCTGCTCCTGGCCCTCACTGGGTCATTGAGGTTTCCCTGCTCCTGCCCGCTGGGCCTCACTGGGGTATTGAGGTGTCCCTGCTCCGGCCCGCTAGCCCTCACTGGGTCATTGAGGTGTCGCTGCTCCTGCCCGCTCGCCCTCACTGGGTCATTGAGGTGTCCCTGCTCCTGCCCGCTGGCACTCAGTCGGCCATTGAGGTGTCCCTGCTCCTGCCCGCTAGCCCTCACTGGGTCATTGAGGTGTCGCTGCTCCTGCCCGCTCGCCCTCACTGGGTCATTGAGGTGTCCCTGCTCCTGCCCGCTGGCACTCAGTCGGCCATTGAGGTGTCGCTGCTCCTGCCCGCTCGCCCTCACTGGGTCATTGAGATGCCCCTGCTCCTGCCCGCTGGCACTCAGTCGGCCATTGAGGTGTCCCTGCTCCTGCCCGCTGGCCCTCACTGGGTTATTGAGGTGTCCCTTCTCCTGCCCACTGGCACTCACTAGGTCACTGAGATGTCCCTGCTCCTGCCCGCTGGCCCTCACTGGGACATCGAGGTGCCCCTGCTCCTGCCCGCTGGCCCTCACTGGGTCATTGAGGTGTCCCTGCTCCTGCCCGCTGGCCCTCACTGGGTCATTGAGGTGTCCCTGCTACTGCCCGCTGGCCCTCACTGGGTCACTGAGGTGTCCCTGCTACTGCCCGCTGGCCCTCACTGGGTCACTGAGGTGTCCCTGCTCCTGCCCGCTTGCCCCCAACTGGGTCATTGAGATGCCCCTGCTCCTGCCCGCTGGCACTCAGTCGGTCATTGAGGTGTCCCTCCTCCTGCCCGCTGGCCGTCACTGGGACATCGAGGTGCCCCTGTTCCTGCCCGCTAGCCCTCACTGGGTCATTGAGGTGTCCCTGCTCCTGGCCCTCACTGGGTCATTGAGGTGACCCTGCTCCTGCCTGCTGTCCCTCACTGGGTTATTGAGGTGCCTCTGCTCCTGCCTGCTGGCGCTCACTGTGTCATTGAGGAGTCCCTGCTCCTGGCCCTCACTGGGTCATTGAGGTGACCCTGCTCCTGCCCCTGGCCCTCACTGGGTCATTAAGCTGTCCCTGCTCCTGCCTGCTGGCCATCATTGGGTCATTCAGATACCCCTGCTCCTGCCCGCTGGCTCTCACTGGGTCATTGAGGTGTCCATGCTCCTGCCCGCTGGCACTCACTGGGTCATTGAGGTGTCCCTGCCCCTGCCTGCTGTCCCTCACTGGGTTATTGAGTTGCCTCTGCTCCTGCCTGCTGGCCCTCACTGGGTCATTTAGGTGTCCATGCTCCTGGCCCTCACTGGGTCATTGAGGTGCCTCTGCTCCTGCCCGCTGGCCCGCACTGGGTCATTGAGGTGTTCCTGCTCCTGCCCATGGCCCTCACTGGGTCACTGAGGTGTCCCTGCACCTGCCCGCTTGCCCCCAACTGGGTCATTGAGATGACCCTGCTCCTGCCTGCTGGCTCTCACTGGGTCATTGAGGTGCCCCTGCTCCTGACCGCTGGCACTCAGTCGGTCATTGAGGTGTACCTCCTCCTGCCCGCTCGCCCTCACTGCGTTATTAAGGTGTCCCTCCTCCTGCCCGCTGGCACTCACTAGGTCATTGAGGTGTCCCTGCTCCTGCCCGCTGGCACTCACTTGGACATCGAGGTGCCCCTGCTCCTGCCCGCTGGCCCTCACTGGGTCATTGAGGTGTCCCAGCTGCTGCCCGCTGGCCCTCACTGGGTCATTGAGGTGTCCCTGCTACTGCCCGCTGTCCCTCACTGGGTCATTGAGGTGTCCCTGCTCCTGGCCCTCACTGGGTCATTGAGGTGACTCAGCTCCTGCCTGCTGTCCGTCACTGGGTTATTGAGGTGCCTCAGCTCCTGCCTGCTGGCCCTCACTGTGTCATTGAGGTGTCCCTGCTCCTGGCCCTCACTGGGTCATTGAGGTGACCCTGCTCCTGCCCCTGGCCCTCACTGGGTCATTGAACTGTCCCTGCTCCTGCCTGCTGGCCCTAACTGGGTTATTGAGATGCCCCTGCTCCTGCCTGCTGGCACTCACTGGGTTATTGAGGTGCCCCTGATCCGGCCTGCTGGCCCTCACTGGGTTATTGAGGTGTCCCTGCGCCTGCCTGCTGGCCCTCACTGGGTCATAGAGGTGTCCCAGCTCCTGACCGCTGGTCATCACTGGGTTATTGAGGTTTCCCTGCGCCTGCCTGCTGGCCCTCACTGGGTCATAGAGGTGTCGCAGCTCCTGTCAGCTGGTCATCACTGGGTTATTGAGGTGCCCCTGCTCCTGCCTGCTGGCCCTCACTGGGTTATTGAGGTGTCCCTGCTCCTGCCTGCTGGCCCTCACTGGGTCATTGAGGTGTCCCTGCTCGTGGCCCTCACTGGGTCATTGAGGTGTCCCTGCTCCTGCCCCTGGCCCTCACTGGGTCTTTGAGGTGTCCCTGCTCCTGCCCCTGGACCTCACTGGGTCATTGAGGTGTCCCTGCCCGCACACCCTCACTGGGTCATTGAGGTGTCCCTGCACCCGCCTGCTGGCCCTCACTGGGACATTGAGGTGTCCCTCCTCCTGACCGCTGGCCCTCACTGGGTTATTGAGGTGCCCCTGATCCTGCCCGCTGGCCCTCACTGGGTTATTGAGGTGTTCCTGCTCCTGCCTGCTCGCCCTCACTGGGTCATAGAGGTGTCCCTCCTCCTGCCCGCTGGCCCTCACTGGGTTATTGAGGTGCCCCTGATCCTGCCCGCTGGCCCACACTGGTTTATTAAGGTGTTCCTGCTCCTGCCTGCTCGCCCTCACTGGGTCATTGAGGTGTCCCTCCTCCTGCCCGCTGGGACTCACTGGGACATCGAGGTGCCCCTGCTCCTGCTCGCACACCCTCACTGGGTTACTGAGCTGCACCTGATCCTGCCTGCAGTCCCTCACTGGGTTATAGAGGTGTCCCTGCCCATGCCTGCTGTCCCTCACTGGGTTATTGAGCTGCCCCTGCTCCTGCCTGCTGTCCCTCACTGGGTTATTGAGGTGCCTCTGCTCCTGCCTGCTGGCCCTCACTAGGTCATTGAGGTGTCCCTGCTCCTGGCCCTCACTGGGTCATTGAGGTGACCCTGCTCCTGCCCCTGGTCCTCACTGGCTCTCTGAGGTGTCCCTCCTCCTGCCCACTGGCACTCACTAGGTCATTGAGATGTCCCTGCTCCTGCCCGCTGGCCCTCACTGGGATCGAGCTGCCCCTGCCCCTGCCCGCTGGCCCTCACTGGGTCATTGAGGTGTCCCTGCTCCTGCCCGCTGGCCCTCACTGGGTCATTGAGGTCTCCCTGCTCCTGCCTGCTGGCCCTCACTGGGTCATTGAGGTGTCCCTCCTCCTGCCCGCTGACCCTCACTGGGTTATTGAGGAGCCCCTGATCCTGCCCGCTGGCCCTCACTGGGTTATTGAGGTGTCCCTGCTCCTGCCTGCTCGCCCTCACTGGGTCATTGAGGTGCCCCTGCTCCTGCCTGCTGGTCTTCACTGGGTTATTGAGGTGCCCCTGCTCCTGCCCGCTGGCCCTCACTGGGTCACTGAGGTGTGCCTGATACTGCCCGCTTGCCACCAACTGGGTTATTGAGGTGCCTCTGCTCCTGCCTGCTGGCCCTCACTATGTCATTGAGGTGTCCCTGCTCCTGGCCCTCACTGGGTCATTGAGGCGACCCTGCCCCTGCCCCTGGCCCTTACTGGGTCATTGAGCGGTCCCTGCTCCTGCCTGCTGGCCCTCACTGGGTTATTGAGATGCCCCTGCTCCTGCCTGCTGGCCCTCACTGGGTAATTGAGGTGTCCCTGCTACTGCCCGCTGGCCCTCACTGGGTCATTGAGGTGTCCCTGCTACTGCCCGCTGGCACTCACTGGGGCACTGAGGTGTCCCTGCTCCGGCCCGCTGGGCCTCACTGGGTCATTGAGGTGCCTCTGCTCCTGCCCCTGGCCCTCACTGGGTTATTGAGGTATCCCTGCCCGCACACCCTCACTGGGTCATTGAGGTGTCCCTGCACCTGCCTGCTGGCCCTCACTGGGTCATTGAGGTGTCCCTGCTCCTGCCCACTGGCCCTCACTGGGTCATTGAGGTGTCCCTGCTCCTGCCTGCTGGCCCTCACTGGGTTAATGAGGTGTCCCTGCTCCAGCCTGCTGGCACTCACTGTGTTATTGAGGTGTCCCTGCTCCTGCCTGCTGGCCCTCACTGGGTCATTGAGGTGTCCCTGCTCCTGCCTGCTGGCCCTCACTGGGTCATTGAGGTGTCCCTGCTCCTGGCCCTCACTGGGTCTTTGAGGTGTCCCTGCTCCTGCCCCTGGCCCTCACTGGGTTATTGAGGTGTCCCTGCCCGCACACCCTCACTGGGTCATTGAGGTGTCCCTGCACCTGCCTGCTGGCCCTCACTGGGTCATTGAGGTGTCCCTCCTCCTGCCCGCTGGCCCTCACTGGGTTATTGAGGTGCCCCTGATCCTGCCTGCTGGCCCTCACTGGGTCATTGAGATGCCCCTGCTCCTGCCTGCTGGCACTCAGTTGGTCATTGAGGTGTCCCTCCTCCTGCCCTCTGACACTCACTGGGTCATTAATGTGTCCCTCCTCCTGCCCGCTGGCCCTCACTAGGCCATTGAGGTGTCCCTGCTCCTGCCCGCTGGCCCTCACTGGGTCATTGAGGTGTCCCTGCTCCTGCCTGCTGGCCCTCACTGGGTTATTGAGCTGCCCCTGCTCCTGCCTGCTGGCCCTCACTGGGTTATTGAGCTGCCCCTGCTCCTGCGTGCTGGCCCTCACTGGGTTATTGAGGTGTCCCTGCCCCTGCCTGCTGGCCCTCACTGGGTTATTGAGATGCCCCTGCTCCTGCCCGCTGGCCCTCACTGGGTTATTGAGGTGTCCCTGCTCTGGCCCCTGGCCCTCACTGGGTCATTGAGGTGTCCCTGCTCCTGCCCACTCGCCCTCACTGAGATATCGAGGTGTCCCTGCTCCTGCCCGCTGGCCCTCACTGGGTCATTCAGGTGTACCTGCTCCTGCCCGTTCACCCTCACTGGGTCATTGAGTTGCCCCTGCTCATGCCCACTGGCCCTCACTGGGTCACTGAGGTGACCCTGCCCCTGCCCCTGGCCATTACTGGGTCATTGAGCGGTCCCTGCTCCTGCCTGCTGGCCCTCACGGGGTTATTGAGATGCCCCTGCTCCTGCCTGCTGGCCCTCACTGGGTCATTGAGGTGTCCCTGCTACTGCCCGCTGGCCCTCACTGGGTCATTGAGGTGTCCCTGCTACTGCCCGCTGGCACTCACTGGGTCACTGAGGTGCCCCTGCTCCTGCCCGCTGGCCCTCACTGGGTCATTGAGGTGTCCCTGCTCGTGGCCCTCACTGGGTCATTGAGGTGTCCCTGCACCTGCCTGCTGGCCCTCACTGGGACATTGAGGTGTCCCTCCTCCTGACCGCTGGCCCTCACTGGGTTATTGAGGTGCCCCTGATCCTGCCCACTGGCCCTCACTGGGTTATTGAGGTGTTCCTGCTCCTGCCTGCTCGCCCTCACTGTGTCATTGAGGTGTCCCTCCTCCTGCCCGCTGGCCCTCACTGGGTTATTGAGGTGCCCCTGATCCTGCCCGCTGGCCCTCACTGGGTTATTAAGGTGTTCCTGCTCCTGCCTGCTCGCCCTTACTGGGTCATTGAGGTGTCCCTCCTCCTGCCCGCTGGGCCTCACTGGGACATCGAGGTGCCCCTGCTCCTGCTCGCACACCCTCACTGGGTTACTGAGCTGCCCCTGATCCTGCCTGCTGTCCCTCACTGGGTTATTGAGCTGCCCCTGCTCCTGCCTGCTGTCCCTCACTGGGTTATTGAGGTGCTTCTGCTCCTGCCTGCTGGCCCTCACTGTGTCATTGAGGTGTCCCTGCTCCTGGCCCTCACTGGGTCATTGAGGTGACCCTGCTCCTGCCCCTGGTCCTCACTGGGTCTTTGAGGTGTCCCTCCTCCTGCCCACTGGCACTCACTAGGTCATTGAGATGTCCCTGCTCCTGCCCGCTGGCCCTCACTGGGACATCGAGGTGCCCCTGCTCCTGCCCGCTGGCCCTCACTGGGTCATTGAGGTGTCCCTGCTCCTGCCCGCTGGCCCTCACTGGGTCACTGAGGTGTCCCTGCTCCTGCCCGCTTGCCCCCAGCTGGGTCATTGAGATGCCCCTACTCCTGCCTGCTGGCCCTCACTGGGTTATTGAGGTGCCCCTGCTCCTGCCTGCTGGCCCTCACTGGGTTATTGAGGTGTCCCTGCTCCTGACCGCTGGTCTTCACTGGGTCATTGAGGTGGCCCTGATCCTGCCTGCTGGCCCTCACTGGGTCATTGAGGTGTCCCTGCTCCTGGCCCTCACTGGGTCATTGAGGTTTCCCTGCTCCTGCCCGCTGGGCCTCACTGGGGTATTGAGGTGTCCCTGCTCCGGCCCGCTAGCACTCACTGGGTCATTGAGGTGTCGCTGCTCCTGCCCGCTCGCCCTCACTGGGTCATTGAGGTGTCCCTGCTCCTGCCCGCTGGCACTCAGTCGGCCATTAAGGTGTCCCTGCTCCTGCCCGCTGGCCCTCACTGGGTTATTGAGGTGTCCCTTCTCCTGCCCACTGGCACTCACTAGGTCACTGAGATGTCCCTGCTCCTGCCCGCTGGCCCTCACTGGGACATCGAGGTGCCCCTGCTCCTGCCCGCTGGCCCTCACTGGGTCATTGAGGTGTCCCTGCTCCTGCCCGCTGGCCCTCACTGGGTCATTGAGGTGTCCCTGCTCCTGCCTGCTGGCCCTCACTGGGTTATTGAGCTGCCCCTGCTCCTGCCTGCTGGCCCTCACTGGGTTATTGAGCTGCCCCTGCTCCTGCGTGCTGGCCCTCACTGGGTTATTGAGGTGTCCCTGCCCCTGCCTGCTGGCCCTCACTGGGTTATTGAGATGCCCCTGCTCCTGCCCGCTGGCCCTCACTGGGTTATTGAGGTGTCCCTGCTCTGGCCCCTGGCCCTCACTGGGTCATTGAGGTGTCCCTGCTCCTGCCCGCTCGCCCTCACTGAGATATCGAGGTGTCCCTGCTCCTGCCCGCTGGCCCTCACTGGGTCATTCAGGTGTACCTGCTCCTGCCCGTTCACCCTCACTGGGTCATTGAGTTGCCCCTGCTCATGCCCACTGGCCCTCACTGGGTCACTGAGGTGACCCTGCCCCTGCCCCTGGCCATTACTGGGTCATTGAGCGGTCCCTGCTCCTGCCTGCTGGCCCTCACGGGGTTATTGAGATGCCCCTGCTCCTGCCTGCTGGCCCTCACTGGGTCATTGAGGTGTCCCTGCTACTGCCCGCTGGCCCTCACTGGGTCATTGAGGTGTCCCTGCTACTGCCCGCTGGCACTCACTGGGTCACTGAGGTGCCCCTGCTCCTGCCCGCTGGCCCTCACTGGGTCATTGAGGTGTCCCTGCTCGTGGCCCTCACTGGGTCATTGAGGTGTCCCTGCACCTGCCTGCTGGCCCTCACTGGGACATTGAGGTGTCCCTCCTCCTGACCGCTGGCCCTCACTGGGTTATTGAGGTGCCCCTGATCCTGCCCGCTGGCCCTCACTGGGTTATTGAGGTGTTCCTGCTCCTGCCTGCTCGCCCTCACTGTGTCATTGAGGTGTCCCTCCTCCTGCCCGCTGGCCCTCACTGGGTTATTGAGGTGCCCCTGATCCTGCCCGCTGGCCCTCACTGGGTTATTAAGGTGTTCCTGCTCCTGCCTGCTCGCCCTTACTGGGTCATTGAGGTGTCCCTCCTCCTGCCCGCTGGGCCTCACTGGGACATCGAGGTGCCCCTGCTCCTGCTCGCACACCCTCACTGGGTTACTGAGCTGCCCCTGATCCTGCCTGCTGTCCCTCACTGGGTTATTGAGCTGCCCCTGCTCCTGCCTGCTGTCCCTCACTGGGTTATTGAGGTGCTTCTGCTCCTGCCTGCTGGCCCTCACTGTTTCATTGAGGTGTCCCTGCTCCTGGCCCTCACTGGGTCATTGAGGTGACCCTGCTCCTGCCCCTGGTCCTCACTGGGTCTTTGAGGTGTCCCTCCTCCTGCCCACTGGCACTCACTAGGTCATTGAGATGTCCCTGCTCCTGCCCGCTGGCCCTCACTGGGACATCGAGGTGCCCCTGCTCCTGCCCGCTGGCCCTCACTGGGTCATTGAGGTGTCCCTGCTCCTGCCTGCTGGCCCTCACTGGGTTATTGAGGTGCCCCTGCTCCTGCCTGCTGGCCCTCACTGGGTTATTGAGGTGTCCCTGCTCCTGACCGCTGGTCTTCACTGGGTCATTGAGGTGGCCCTGATCCTGCCTGCTGGCCCTCACTGGGTCATTGAGGTGTCCCTGCTCCTGGCCCTCACTGGGTCATTGAGGTTTCCCTGCTCCTGCCCGCTGGGCCTCACTGGGGTATTGAGGTGTCCCTGCTCCGGCCCGCTAGCCCTCACTGGGTCATTGAGGTGTCGCTGCTCCTGCCCGCTCGCCCTCACTGGGTCATTGAGGTGTCCCTGCTCCTGCCCGCTGGCACTCAGTCGGCCATTGAGGTGTCCCTGCTCCTGCCCGCTGGCCCTCACTGGGTTATTGAGGTGTCCCTTCTCCTGCCCACTGGCACTCACTAGGTCACTGAGATGTCCCTGCTCCTGCCCGCTGGCCCTCACTGGGACATCGAGGTGCCCCTGCTCCTGCCCGCTGGCCCTCACTGGGTCATTGAGGTGTCCCTGCTCCTGCCCGCTGGCCCTCACTGGGTCATTGAGGTGTCCCTGCTACTGCCCGCTGGCCCTCACTGGGTCACTGAGGTGTCCCTGCTACTGCCCGCTGGCCCTCACTGGGTCACTGAGGTGTCCCTGCTCCTGCCCGCTTGCCCCCAACTGGGTCATTGAGATGCCCCTGCTCCTGCCCGCTGGCACTCAGTCGGTCATTGAGGTGTCCCTCCTCCTGCCCGCTGGCCGTCACTGGGACATCGAGGTGCCCCTGTTCCTGCCCGCTAGCCCTCACTGGGTCATTGAGGTGTCCCTGCTCCTGGCCCTCACTGGGTCATTGAGGTGACCCTGCTCCTGCCTGCTGTCCCTCACTGGGTTATTGAGGTGCCTCTGCTCCTGCCTGCTGGCGCTCACTGTGTCATTGAGGAGTCCCTGCTCCTGGCCCTCACTGGGTCATTGAGGTGACCCTGCTCCTGCCCCTGGCCCTCACTGGGTCATTAAGCTGTCCCTGCTCCTGCCTGCTGGCCATCATTGGGTCATTCAGATACCCCTGCTCCTGCCCGCTGGCTCTCACTGGGTCATTGAGGTGTCCATGCTCCTGCCCGCTGGCACTCACTGGGTCATTGAGGTGTCCCTGCCCCTGCCTGCTGTCCCTCACTGGGTTATTGAGTTGCCTCTGCTCCTGCCTGCTGGCCCTCACTGGGTCATTTAGGTGTCCATGCTCCTGGCCCTCACTGGGTCATTGAGGTGCCTCTGCTCCTGCCCGCTGGCCCGCACTGGGTCATTGAGGTGTTCCTGCTCCTGCCCATGGCCCTCACTGGGTCACTGAGGTGTCCCTGCACCTGCCCGCTTGCCCCCAACTGGGTCATTGAGATGACCCTGCTCCTGCCTGCTGGCTCTCACTGGGTCATTGAGGTGCCCCTGCTCCTGACCGCTGGCACTCAGTCGGTCATTGAGGTGTACCTCCTCCTGCCCGCTCGCCCTCACTGCGTTATTAAGGTGTCCCTCCTCCTGCCCGCTGGCCCTCACTAGGTCATTGAGGTGTCCCTGCTCCTGCCCGCTGGCACTCACTTGGACATCGAGGTGCCCCTGCTCCTGCCCGCTGGCCCTCACTGGGTCATTGAGGTGTCCCAGCTGCTGCCCGCTGGCCCTCACTGGGTCATTGAGGTGTCCCTGCTACTGCCCGCTGTCCCTCACTGGGTCATTGAGGTGTCCCTGCTCCTGGCCCTCACTGGGTCATTGAGGTGACTCAGCTCCTGCCTGCTGTCCGTCACTGGGTTATTGAGGTGCCTCAGCTCCTGCCTGCTGGCCCTCACTGTGTCATTGAGGTGTCCCTGCTCCTGGCCCTCACTGGGTCATTGAGGTGACCCTGCTCCTGCCCCTGGCCCTCACTGGGTCATTGAACTGTCCCTGCTCCTGCCTGCTGGCCCTAACTGGGTTATTGAGATGCCCCTGCTCCTGCCTGCTGGCACTCACTGGGTTATTGAGGTGCCCCTGATCCGGCCTGCTGGCCCTCACTGGGTTATTGAGGTGTCCCTGCGCCTGCCTGCTGGCCCTCACTGGGTCATAGAGGTGTCCCAGCTCCTGACCGCTGGTCATCACTGGGTTATTGAGGTTTCCCTGCGCCTGCCTGCTGGCCCTCACTGGGTCATAGAGGTGTCGCAGCTCCTGTCAGCTGGTCATCACTGGGTTATTGAGGTGCCCCTGCTCCTGCCTGCTGGCCCTCACTGGGTTATTGAGGTGTCCCTGCTCCTGCCTGCTGGCCCTCACTGGGTCATTGAGGTGTCCCTGCTCGTGGCCCTCACTGGGTCATTGAGGTGTCCCTGCTCCTGCCCCTGGCCCTCACTGGGTCTTTGAGGTGTCCCTGCTCCTGCCCCTGGACCTCACTGGGTCATTGAGGTGTCCCTGCCCGCACACCCTCACTGGGTCATTGAGGTGTCCCTGCACCCGCCTGCTGGCCCTCACTGGGACATTGAGGTGTCCCTCCTCCTGACCGCTGGCCCTCACTGGGTTATTGAGGTGCCCCTGATCCTGCCCGCTGGCCCTCACTGGGTTATTGAGGTGTTCCTGCTCCTGCCTGCTCGCCCTCACTGGGTCATAGAGGTGTCCCTCCTCCTGCCCGCTGGCCCTCACTGGGTTATTGAGGTGCCCCTGATCCTGCCCGCTGGCCCACACTGGTTTATTAAGGTGTTCCTGCTCCTGCCTGCTCGCCCTCACTGGGTCATTGAGGTGTCCCTCCTCCTGCCCGCTGGGACTCACTGGGACATCGAGGTGCCCCTGCTCCTGCTCGCACACCCTCACTGGGTTACTGAGCTGCACCTGATCCTGCCTGCAGTCCCTCACTGGGTTATAGAGGTGTCCCTGCCCATGCCTGCTGTCCCTCACTGGGTTATTGAGCTGCCCCTGCTCCTGCCTGCTGTCCCTCACTGGGTTATTGAGGTGCCTCTGCTCCTGCCTGCTGGCCCTCACTAGGTCATTGAGGTGTCCCTGCTCCTGGCCCTCACTGGGTCATTGAGGTGACCCTGCTCCTGCCCCTGGTCCTCACTGGCTCTCTGAGGTGTCCCTCCTCCTGCCCACTGGCACTCACTAGGTCATTGAGATGTCCCTGCTCCTGCCCGCTGGCCCTCACTGGGATCGAGCTGCCCCTGCTCCTGCCCGCTGGCCCTCACTGGGTCATTGAGGTGTCCCTGCTCCTGCCCGCTGGCCCTCACTGGGTCATTGAGGTCTCCCTGCTCCTGCCTGCTGGCCCTCACTGGGTCATTGAGGTGTCCCTCCTCCTGCCCGCTGACCCTCACTGGGTTATTGAGGAGCCCCTGATCCTGCCCGCTGGCCCTCACTGGGTTATTGAGGTGTCCCTGCTCCTGCCTGCTCGCCCTCACTGGGTCATTGAGGTGCCCCTGCTCCTGCCTGCTGGTCTTCACTGGGTTATTGAGGTGCCCCTGCTCCTGCCCGCTGGCCCTCACTGGGTCACTGAGGTGTGCCTGATACTGCCCGCTTGCCACCAACTGGGTTATTGAGGTGCCTCTGCTCCTGCCTGCTGGCCCTCACTATGTCATTGAGGTGTCCCTGCTCCTGGCCCTCACTGGGTCATTGAGGCGACCCTGCCCCTGCCCCTGGCCCTTACTGGGTCATTGAGCGGTCCCTGCTCCTGCCTGCTGGCCCTCACTGGGTTATTGAGATGCCCCTGCTCCTGCCTGCTGGCCCTCACTGGGTAATTGAGGTGTCCCTGCTACTGCCCGCTGGCCCTCACTGGGTCATTGAGGTGTCCCTGCTACTGCCCGCTGGCACTCACTGGGGCACTGAGGTGTCCCTGCTCCGGCCCGCTGGGCCTCACTGGGTCATTGAGGTGCCTCTGCTCCTGCCCCTGGCCCTCACTGGGTTATTGAGGTATCCCTGCCCGCACACCCTCACTGGGTCATTGAGGTGTCCCTGCACCTGCCTGCTGGCCCTCACTGGGTCATTGAGGTGTCCCTGCTCCTGCCCACTGGCCCTCACTGGGTCATTGAGGTGTCCCTGCTCCTGCCTGCTGGCCCTCACTGGGTTAATGAGGTGTCCCTGCTCCAGCCTGCTGGCACTCACTGTGTTATTGAGGTGTCCCTGCTCCTGCCTGCTGGCCCTCACTGGGTCATTGAGGTGTCCCTGCTCCTGCCTGCTGGCCCTCACTGGGTCATTGAGGTGTCCCTGCTCCTGGCCCTCACTGGGTCTTTGAGGTGTCCCTGCTCCTGCCCCTGGCCCTCACTGGGTTATTGAGGTGTCCCTGCCCGCACACCCTCACTGGGTCATTGAGGTGTCCCTGCACCTGCCTGCTGGCCCTCACTGGGTCATTGAGGTGTCCCTCCTCCTGCCCGCTGGCCCTCACTGGGTTATTGAGGTGCCCCTGATCCTGCCTGCTGGCCCTCACTGGGTCATTGAGATGCCCCTGCTCCTGCCTGCTGGCACTCAGTTGGTCATTGAGGTGTCCCTCCTCCTGCCCTCTGACACTCACTGGGTCATTAATGTGTCCCTCCTCCTGCCCGCTGGCCCTCACTAGGCCATTGAGGTGTCCCTGCTCCTGCCCGCTGGCCCTCACTGGGTCATTGAGGTGTCCCTGCTCCTGCCTGCTGGCCCTCACTGGGTTATTGAGCTGCCCCTGCTCCTGCCTGCTGGCCCTCACTGGGTTATTGAGCTGCCCCTGCTCCTGCGTGCTGGCCCTCACTGGGTTATTGAGGTGTCCCTGCCCCTGCCTGCTGGCCCTCACTGGGTTATTGAGATGCCCCTGCTCCTGCCCGCTGGCCCTCACTGGGTTATTGAGGTGTCCCTGCTCTGGCCCCTGGCCCTCACTGGGTCATTGAGGTGTCCCTGCTCCTGCCCGCTCGCCCTCACTGAGATATCGAGGTGTCCCTGCTCCTGCCCGCTGGCCCTCACTGGGTCATTCAGGTGTACCTGCTCCTGCCCGTTCACCCTCACTGGGTCATTGAGTTGCCCCTGCTCATGCCCACTGGCCCTCACTGGGTCACTGAGGTGACCCTGCCCCTGCCCCTGGCCATTACTGGGTCATTGAGCGGTCCCTGCTCCTGCCTGCTGGCCCTCACGGGGTTATTGAGATGCCCCTGCTCCTGCCTGCTGGCCCTCACTGGGTCATTGAGGTGTCCCTGCTACTGCCCGCTGGCCCTCACTGGGTCATTGAGGTGTCCCTGCTACTGCCCGCTGGCACTCACTGGGTCACTGAGGTGCCCCTGCTCCTGCCCGCTGGCCCTCACTGGGTCATTGAGGTGTCCCTGCTCGTGGCCCTCACTGGGTCATTGAGGTGTCCCTGCACCTGCCTGCTGGCCCTCACTGGGACATTGAGGTGTCCCTCCTCCTGACCGCTGGCCCTCACTGGGTTATTGAGGTGCCCCTGATCCTGCCCGCTGGCCCTCACTGGGTTATTGAGGTGTTCCTGCTCCTGCCTGCTCGCCCTCACTGTGTCATTGAGGTGTCCCTCCTCCTGCCCGCTGGCCCTCACTGGGTTATTGAGGTGCCCCTGATCCTGCCCGCTGGCCCTCACTGGGTTATTAAGGTGTTCCTGCTCCTGCCTGCTCGCCCTTACTGGGTCATTGAGGTGTCCCTCCTCCTGCCCGCTGGGCCTCACTGGGACATCGAGGTGCCCCTGCTCCTGCTCGCACACCCTCACTGGGTTACTGAGCTGCCCCTGATCCTGCCTGCTGTCCCTCACTGGGTTATTGAGCTGCCCCTGCTCCTGCCTGCTGTCCCTCACTGGGTTATTGAGGTGCTTCTGCTCCTGCCTGCTGGCCCTCACTGTGTCATTGAGGTGTCCCTGCTCCTGGCCCTCACTGGGTCATTGAGGTGACCCTGCTCCTGCCCCTGGTCCTCACTGGGTCTTTGAGGTGTCCCTCCTCCTGCCCACTGGCACTCACTAGGTCATTGAGATGTCCCTGCTCCTGCCCGCTGGCCCTCACTGGGACATCGAGGTGCCCCTGCTCCTGCCCGCTGGCCCTCACTGGGTCATTGAGGTGTCCCTGCTCCTGCCCGCTGGCCCTCACTGGGTCACTGAGGTGTCCCTGCTCCTGCCCGCTTGCCCCCAGCTGGGTCATTGAGATGCCCCTGCTCCTGCCTGCTGGCCCTCACTGGGTTATTGAGGTGCCCCTGCTCCTGCCTGCTGGCCCTCACTGGGTTATTGAGGTGTCCCTGCTCCTGACCGCTGGTCTTCACTGGGTCATTGAGGTGGCCCTGATCCTGCCTGCTGGCCCTCACTGGGTCATTGAGGTGTCCCTGCTCCTGGCCCTCACTGGGTCATTGAGGTTTCCCTGCTCCTGCCCGCTGGGCCTCACTGGGGTATTGAGGTGTCCCTGCTCCGGCCCGCTAGCACTCACTGGGTCATTGAGGTGTCGCTGCTCCTGCCCGCTCGCCCTCACTGGGTCATTGAGGTGTCCCTGCTCCTGCCCGCTGGCACTCAGTCGGCCATTAAGGTGTCCCTGCTCCTGCCCGCTGGCCCTCACTGGGTTATTGAGGTGTCCCTTCTCCTGCCCACTGGCACTCACTAGGTCACTGAGATGTCCCTGCTCCTGCCCGCTGGCCCTCACTGGGACATCGAGGTGCCCCTGCTCCTGCCCGCTGGCCCTCACTGGGTCATTGAGGTGTCCCTGCTCCTGCCCGCTGGCCCTCACTGGGTCATTGAGGTGTCCCTGCTCCTGCCTGCTGGCCCTCACTGGGTTATTGAGCTGCCCCTGCTCCTGCCTGCTGGCCCTCACTGGGTTATTGAGCTGCCCCTGCTCCTGCGTGCTGGCCCTCACTGGGTTATTGAGGTGTCCCTGCCCCTGCCTGCTGGCCCTCACTGGGTTATTGAGATGCCCCTGCTCCTGCCCGCTGGCCCTCACTGGGTTATTGAGGTGTCCCTGCTCTGGCCCCTGGCCCTCACTGGGTCATTGAGGTGTCCCTGCTCCTGCCCGCTCGCCCTCACTAAGATATCGAGGTGTCCCTGCTCCTGCCCGCTGGCCCTCACTGGGTCATTCAGGTGTACCTGCTCCTGCCCGTTCACCCTCACTGGGTCATTGAGTTGCCCCTGCTCATGCCCACTGGCCCTCACTGGGTCACTGAGGTGACCCTGCCCCTGCCCCTGGCCATTACTGGGTCATTGAGCGGTCCCTGCTCCTGCCTGCTGGCCCTCACGGGGTTATTGAGATGCCCCTGCTCCTGCCTGCTGGCCCTCACTGGGTCATTGAGGTGTCCCTGCTACTGCCCGCTGGCCCTCACTGGGTCATTGAGGTGTCCCTGCTACTGCCCGCTGGCACTCACTGGGTCACTGAGGTGCCCCTGCTCCTGCCCGCTGGCCCTCACTGGGTCATTGAGGTGTCCCTGCTCGTGGCCCTCACTGGGTCATTGAGGTGTCCCTGCACCTGCCTGCTGGCCCTCACTGGGACATTGAGGTGTCCCTCCTCCTGACCGCTGGCCCTCACTGGGTTATTGAGGTGCCCCTGATCCTGCCCGCTGGCCCTCACTGGGTTATTGAGGTGTTCCTGCTCCTGCCTGCTCGCCCTCACTGTGTCATTGAGGTGTCCCTCCTCCTGCCCGCTGGCCCTCACTGGGTTATTGAGGTGCCCCTGATCCTGCCCGCTGGCCCTCACTGGGTTATTAAGGTGTTCCTGCTCCTGCCTGCTCGCCCTTACTGGGTCATTGAGGTGTCCCTCCTCCTGCCCGCTGGGCCTCACTGGGACATCGAGGTGCCCCTGCTCCTGCTCGCACACCCTCACTGGGTTACTCAGCTGCCCCTGATCCTGCCTGCTGTCCCTCACTGGGTTATTGAGCTGCCCCTGCTCCTGCCTGCTGTCCCTCACTGGGTTATTGAGGTGCTTCTGCTCCTGCCTGCTGGCCCTCACTGTTTCATTGAGGTGTCCCTGCTCCTGGCCCTCACTGGGTCATTGAGGTGACCCTGCTCCTGCCCCTGGTCCTCACTAGGTCATTGAGGTGTCCCTCCTCCTGCCCACTGGCACTCACTAGGTCATTGAGATGTCCCTGCTCCTGCCCGCTGGCCCTCACTGGGACATCGAGGTGCCCCTGCTCCTGCCCGCTGGCCCTCACTGGGTCATTGAGGTGTCCCTGCTCCTGCCCGCTGGCCCTCACTGGGTCACTGAGGTGTCCCTGCTCCTGCCCGCTTGCCCCCAGCTGGGTCATTGAGATGCCCCTGCTCCTGCCTGCTGGCCCTCACTGGGTTATTGAGGTGCCCCTGCTCCTGCCTGCTGGCCCTCACTGGGTTATTGAGGTGTCCCTGCTCCTGACCGCTGGTCTTCACTGGGTCATTGAGGTGGCCCTGATCCTGCCTGCTGGCCCTCACTGGGTCATTGAGGTGTCCCTGCTCCTGGCCCTCACTGGGTCATTGAGGTTTCCCTGCTCCTGCCCGCTGGGCCTCACTGGGGTATTGAGGTGTCCCTGCTCCGGCCCGCTAGCCCTCACTGGGTCATTGAGGTGTCGCTGCTCCTGCCCGCTCGCCCTCACTGGGTCTTTGAGGTGTCCCTGCTCCTGCCCGCTGGCACTCAGTCGGCCATTGAGGTGTCCCTGCTCCTGCCCGCTGGCCCTCACTGGGTTATTGAGGTGTCCCTTCTCCTGCCCACTGGCACTCACTAGGTCACTGAGATGTCCCTGCTCCTGCCCGCTGGCCCTCACTGGGACATCGAGGTGCCCCTGCTCCTGCCCGCTGGCCCTCACTGGGTCATTGAGGTGTCCCTGCTCCTGCCCGCTGGCCCTCACTGGGTCATTGAGGTGTCCCTGCTACTGCCCGCTGGCCCTCACTGGGCAACTGAGGTGTCCCTGCTACTGCCCGCTGGCCCTCACTGGGTCACTGAGGTGTCCCTGCTCCTGCCCGCTTGCCCTCAACTGGGTCATTGAGATGCCCCTGCTCCTGCCCGCTGGCACTCAGTCGGTCATTGAGGTGTCCCTCCTCCTGCCCGCTGGCCGTCACTGGGACATCGAGGTGCCCCTGTTCCTGCCCGCTAGCCCTCACTGGGTCATTGAGGTGTCCCTGCTCCTGGCCCTCACTGGGTCATTGAGGTGACCCTGCTCCTGCCTGCTGTCCCTCACTGGGTTATTGAGGTGCCTCTGCTCCTGCCTGCTGGCGCTCACTGTGTCATTGAGGAGTCCCTGCTCCTGGCCCTCACTGGGTCATTGAGGTGACCCTGCTCCTGCCCCTGGCCCTCACTGGGTCATTAAGCTGTCCCTGCTCCTGCCTGCTGGCCATCATTGGGTCATTCAGATACCCCTGCTCCTGCCCGCTGGCTCTCACTGGGTCATTGAGGTGTCCATGCTCCTGCCTGCTGTCCCTCACTGGGTTATTGAGTTGCCTCTGCTCCTGCCTGCTGGCCCTCACTGGGTCATTTAGGTGTCCATGCTCCTGGCCCTCACTGGGTCATTGAGGTGCCTCTGCTCCTGCCCGCTGGCCCGCACTGGGTCATTGAGGTGTTCCTGCTCCTGCCCATGGCCCTCACTGGGTCACTGAGGTGTCCCTGCACCTGCCCGCTTGCCCCCAACTGGGTCATTGAGATGACCCTGCTCCTGCCTGCTGGCTCTCACTGGGTCATTGAGGTGCCCCTGCTCCTGACCGCTGGCACTCAGTCGGTCATTGAGGTGTACCTCCTCCTGCCCGCTCGCCCTCACTGCGTTATTAAGGTGTCCCTGCTCCTGCCCGCTGGCACTCACTTGGACATCGAGGTGCCCCTGCTCCTGCCCGCTGGCCCTCACTGGGTCATTGAGGTGTCCCAGCTGCTGCCCGCTGGCCCTCACTGGGTCATTGAGGTGTCCCTGCTACTGCCCGCTGTCCCTCACTGGGTCATTGAGGTGTCCCTGCTCCTGGCCCTCACTGGGTCATTGAGGTGACTCAGCTCCTGCCTGCTGTCCGTCACTGGGTTATTGAGGTGCCTCAGCTCCTGCCTGCTGGCCCTCACTGTGTCATTGAGGTGTCCCTGCTCCTGGCCCTCACTGGGTCATTGAGGTGACCCTGCTCCTGCCCCTGGCCCTCACTGGGTCATTGAACTGTCCCTGCTCCTGCCTGCTGGCCCTAACTGGGTCTTTGAGGTGTCCCTGCTCCTGCCCCTGGACCTCACTGGGTCATTGAGGTGTCCCTGCCCGCACACCCTCACTGGGTCATTGAGGTGTCCCTGCACCCGCCTGCTGGCCCTCACTGGGACATTGAGGTGTCCCTCCTCCTGACCGCTGGCCCTCACTGGGTTATTGAGGTGCCCCTGATCCTGCCCGCTGGCCCTCACTGGGTTATTGAGGTGTTCCTGCTCCTGCCTGCTCGCCCTCACTGGGTCATAGAGGTGTCCCTCCTCCTGCCCGCTGGCCCTCACTGGGTTATTGAGGTGCCCCTGATCCTGCCCGCTGGCCCACACTGGTTTATTAAGGTGTTCCTGCTCCTGCCTGCTCGCCCTCACTGGGTCATTGAGGTGTCCCTCCTCCTGCCCGCTGGGACTCACTGGGACATCGAGGTGCCCCTGCTCCTGCTCGCACACCCTCACTGGGTTACTGAGCTGCACCTGATCCTGCCTGCAGTCCCTCACTGGGTTATAGAGGTGTCCCTGCCCATGCCTGCTGTCCCTCACTGGGTTATTGAGCTGCCCCTGCTCCTGCCTGCTGTCCCTCACTGGGTTATTGAGGTGCCTCTGCTCCTGCCTGCTGGCCCTCACTAGGTCATTGAGGTGTCCCTGCTCCTGGCCCTCACTGGGTCATTGAGGTGACCCTGCTCCTGCCCCTGGTCCTCACTGGGTCTTTGAGGTGTCCCTCCTCCTGCCCACTGGCACTCACTAGGTCATTGAGATGTCCCTGCTCCTGCCCGCTGGCCCTCACTGGGATCGAGCTGCCCCTGCTCCTGCCCGCTGGCCCTCACTGGGTCATTGAGGTGTCCCTGCTCCTGCCCGCTGGCCCTCACTGGGTCATTGAGGTCTCCCTGCTCCTGCCTGCTGGCCCTCACTGGGTCATTGAGGTGTCCCTCCTCCTGCCCGCTGACCCTCACTGGGTTATTGAGGAGCCCCTGATCCTGCCCGCTGGCCCTCACTGGGTTATTGAGGTGTCCCTGCTCCTGCCTGCTCGCCCTCACTGGGTCATTGAGGTGTCCCTGCTCCTGGCCCTCACTGGGTCATTGAGGTGTCCCTGCTCCTGCCCCTGGCCCTCACTGGGTCATTGAGGTGTCCCTGCTCCTGTCCCTGGCCCTCACTGGGTCATTGAGGTGCCCCTGCTCCTGCCCGCTGGTCTTCACTGAGTTATTGAGGTGCCCCTGCTCCTGCCCGCTCGCACTCACTGGGATATCGAGGTGTCCCTGCTCCTGCCCGCTGGCCCTCACTGGGTCATTCAGGTGTCCCAGCTCCTGCCCGTTCACCCTCACTGGGTCATTGAGTTGCCCCTGCTCATGCCCAATGTCCCTCACTGGGTCACTGAGGTGTCCCTGATCCTGCCCCTGGCCCTCACTGGGTTATTCAGGTGTCCCTGCTCCTGCCTCTGGCCCTCACTGGGTCATTGAGGTGTCCCTGCTCCTGCCTCTGGCCCTCACTGGATCATTGAGGTGTCCCTGCCCCTGCCTGCTGGCCCTCACTGGGTTATTGAGCTGCCCCTGCTCCTGCCTGCTGTCCCTCACTGGGTTATTGAGGTGCCTCTGCTCCTGCCTGCTGGCCCTCACTGGGTCATTGAGGTGTCCCTGCTCCTGACCCTGGCCCTCACTGGGTCATTGAGGTGACCCTGCTCCTGCCCCTGGTCCTCACTGGGTCTTTGAGGTGTCCCTGCTCCTGTGCGCTGGCCCTCACTGGGTCATTGAGATGTTCCTCCTCCTGCCCGCAGGCCCTCACTGCGTTATTAAGGTGTCCCTCCTCCTGCCCGGTGGCCCTCACTAGGCATTTGAGGTGTCCCTGCTCCTGCCCGCTGGCCCTCACTGGGTCATTGAGGTGTCCCTGCTCCTGCCTGCTGGCCCTCACTGGGTTATTGAGCTGCCCCTGCTCCTGCCTGCTGACCCTCACTGGGTTATTGAGGTGTCCCTGCTCCTGCCTGCTGGCCCTCACTGGGTCATTGAGGTCTCCCTGCTCCTGCCTGCTGGCCCTCACTGTGTTATTGAGCTGCCCCTGCTCCTGCCTGCTGGCCCTCACTGGGTTATTGAGGTGTCCCTGCTCCTGCCTGCTGGCCCTCACTGGGTCATTGAGGTGTCCCTGCTCCTCGCCCTCACTGGGTCATTGAGGTGTCCCTGCTCCTGCCCCTGGCCCTCACTGGGTCTTTGAGGTGTCCCTGCTCCTGCCCCTGGACCTCACTGGGTCCTTGAGATGTCTCTGCTCCTGGCCGCTGGCCCTCAATGGGTCATTGAGGTGTCCCTGCTCCTGCCCGCTGGCCCTCACTAGGTCATTCAGGTGTCCCTGCACCTGCCCGCTGGCCCTCACTGGGTTATTGAGGTGCCCCTGATCCTGCCCGCTGGCCCTCACTGGGTTATTGAGGTCCCAATGCTCCTGCCCGCTGGCCCTCACTGGGTCATTGAGGTGTCCCTGCTCCTGGCCCTCACTGCGTCATTGAGGTGTCCCTGCTACTGCCCCTGGCCCTCACTGGGTCATTGAGGTGTTCCTGCTCCTGTCCGCTTGCCCCCAACTGGGTCATTGAGATGTCCCTC
Organism: Cetorhinus maximus; assembly: GCF_964194155.1. NCBI lineage: Eukaryota > Metazoa > Chordata > Chondrichthyes > Lamniformes > Cetorhinidae > Cetorhinus > Cetorhinus maximus. The sequence continues at coordinate 13,200 of NW_027596779.1, read as the reverse complement.
CTCCTGCCCGCTGGCCTTCACTGGGTTATTAAGGTGTCCCTCCTCCTGCCCGCTGGCCCTCACTAGGCCATTGAGGTGTCCCTGCTCCTGCCCGCTGGCCCTCACTGGGTCATTGAGGTGTCCCTGCTGCTGCCTGCTGGCCCTCACTGGGTTATTGAGCTGCCCCTGCTCCTGCCTGCTGACCCTCACTGGCTCATTGAGGTGTCCCTCCTCCTGCCTGCTGGCGCTCACTGGGTCATTGGGGAGTCCCTGCTCCTGCCCCTGGACCTCACTGGGTCATTGAGGTGTCCCTGCCCGCACACCCTCACTGGGTCATTGAGGTGTCCCTGCACCTGCCTGCTGGACCTCACTGGGTCATTGAGGTATCCCTCCTCCTGCCCGCTGGCCCTCACTGGGTTATTGAGGTGCCCCTGATCCTGCCCGCTGGCCCACACTGGTTTATTAAGGTGTTCCTGCTCCTGCCTGCTCGCCCTCACTGGGTCATTGAGGTGTCCCTCCTCCTGCCCGCTGGGACTCACTGGGACCTCGAGGTGCCCCTGCTCCTGCTCGCACACCCTCACTGGGTTACTGAGCTGCACCTGATCGTGCCTGCAGTCCCTCACTGGGTTATAGAGGTGTCCCTGCCCATGCCTGCTGTCCCTCACTGGGTTATTGAGCTGCCCCTGCTCCTGCCTGCTGTCCCTCACTGGGTTATTGAGGTGCCTCTGCTCCTGCCTGCTGGCCCTCACTAGGTCATTGAGGTGTCCCTGCTCCTGGCCCTCACTGGGTCATTGAGGTGACCCTGCTCCTGCCCCTGGTCCTCACTGGGTCTTTGAGGTGTCCCTCCTCCTGCCCACTGGCACTCACTAGGTCATTGAGATGTCCCTGATCCTGCCCGCTGGCCCTCACTGGGATCGAGCTGCCCCTGCTCCTGCCCGCTGGCCCTCACTGGGTCATTGAGGTGTCCCTGCTCCTGCCCGCTGGCCCTCACTGGGTCATTGAGGTCTCCCTGCTCCTGCCTGCTGGCCCTCACTGGGTCATTGAGGTGTCCCTCCTCCTGCCCGCTGACCCTCACTGGGTTATTGAGGAGCCCCTGATCCTGCCCGCTGGCCCTCACTGGGTTATTGAGGTGTCCCTGCTCCTGCCTGCTCGCCCTCACTGGGTCATTGAGGTGTCCCTGCTCCTGGCCCTCACTGGGTCATTGAGGTGTCCCTGCTCCTGCCCCTGGCCCTCACTGGGTCATTGAGGTGTCCCTGCTCCTGTCCCTGGCCCTCACTGGGTCATTGAGGTGCCCCTGCTCCTGCCCGCTGGTCTTCACTGAGTTATTGAGGTGCCCCTGCTCCTGCCCGCTCGCACTCACTGGGATATCGAGGTGTCCCTGCTCCTGCCCGCTGGCCCTCACTGGGTCATTCAGGTGTCCCAGCTCCTGCCCGTTCACCCTCACTGGGTCATTGAGTTGCCCCTGCTCATGCCCAATGTCCCTCACTGGGTCACTGAGGTGTCCCTGATCCTGCCCCTGGCCCTCACTGGGTTATTCAGGTGCCCCTGTTCCTGCCCCTGGCCCTCACAGGGTCATTGAGGTGTCCCTGCTCCTGCCTCTGGCCCTCACTGGGTCATTGAGGTGTCCCTGCTCCTGCCTCTGGCCCTCACTGGGTTATTGAGCTGCCCCTGCTCCTGCCTGCTGGCCCTCACTTGGTCATTGAGGTGTCCCTGCTCCTGACCCTGGCCCTCACTGGGTCATTGAGGTGACCCTGCTCCTGCCCCTGGTCCTCACTGGGTCTTTGAGGTGTCCCTGCTCCTGTCCGCTGGCCCTCACTGGGTCATTAAGATGTCCCTCCTCCTGCCCGCTGGCCCTCACTGCGTTATTAAGGTGTCCCTCCTCCTGCCCGGTGGCCCTCACTAGGCCATTGAGGTGTCCCTGCTCCTGCCCGCTGGCCCTCACTGGGTCATTGAGGTGTCCCTGCTCCTGCCTGCTGGCCCTCACTGGGTTTTTGAGCTGCCCCTGCTCCTGCCTGCTGACCCTCACTGGGTTATTGAGGTGTCCCTGCTCCTGCCCGCTTGCCAGCAACTGGGTCATTCAGATGCCCCTGCTCCTGCCAGCTGGCTCTCACTGGGTCATTGAGGTGTCCCTGCTCCTGCCTGCTGGCCCTCACTAGGTCATTGAGGTGTCCCTGCTCCTGCCCGCTGGCACTCAGTCGGTCATTGAGGTGTCCCTCCTCCTGCCCGCTGGCCCTCACTAGGTTATTAAGGTGTCCCTCCTCCTGCCCGCTGGCACTCACTAGGTCATTGAGGTGTCCCTGCTCCTGCCCGCTGGCACTCAGTCGGTCATTGAGGTGTCCCTCCTCCTGCCCGCTGGCCCTCACTAGGTTATTAAGGTGTCCCTCCTCCTGCCCGCTGGCACTCACTAGGTCATTGAGGTGTCCCTGCTCCTGCCCGCTGGCCCTCACTGGGACATCGAGGTGCCCCTGCTCCTGCCCCTGGCCTTCACTGGGTCATTGAGGTGTCCCTGCCCGCACACCCTCACTGGGTCATTGAGGTGTCCCTGCACCTGCCTGCTGGCCCTCACTGGGTTATTGAGGTGTCCCTGCTGCTGCCTGCTAGCCCTCACTGGGTCATTGAGGTGTCCCTGCTCCTGGCCCTCACTGGGTCATTGAGGTGTCCCTGCTCCTGACCCTGGCCCTCACTGGGTCTTTGAGGTGTCCCTGCACCTGCCCGCTGACCCTCACTGGGTTATTGAGGAGCCCCTGATCCTGCCCGCTGGCCCTCACTGGGTTATTGAGGTGTCCCTGCTCCTGCCTGCTCGCCCTCACTGGGTCATTGAGGTGTCCCTGCTCCTGGCCCTCACTGGGTCATTGAGCTGTCCCTGCTCCTGCACCTGGCCCTCACTGGGTCATTGAGGTGTCCCTGCTCCTGTCCCTGGCCCTCACTGGGTCATTGAGGTCCCCCTGCTCCTGCCCGCTGGTCTTCACTGAGTTATTGTGGTGCCCCTGCTCCTGCCCACTCGCCCTCACTGGGAATTCGAGGTGTCCCTGCTCCTGCCCGCTGGCCCTCACTGGGTCATTCAGGTGTCCCTGCTCCTGCCCGTTCACCCTCATTGGGTCATTGAGTTGCCCGTGCTCATGCCCACTGGCCCTCACTGGGTCACTGAGGTGTCCCTGATCCTGCCTGCTGGCCCTCACTGGGTTATTCAGGTGCCCCTGTTCCTGCCCCTGGCCCTCACAGGGTCATTGAGGTGTCCCTGCTCCTGCCTCTGGCCCTCACTGGGTCATTGAGGTGTCCCTGCTCCTGCCTCTGGCCCTCACTGGGTCATTGAGGTGTCCCTGCTCCTGCCTCTGGCCCTCACTGGGTCATTGAGGTGTCCCTGCTCCTGCCTCTGGCCCTCACTGGGTCATTGAGGTGTCCCTGCTCCTGCCCGCTGGCCCTCACTAGGTCATTGAGGTGTCCCTGCACCTGCCCGCTGGCCCTCACTGGGTTATTGAGGTGCCCCTGCTCCTGCCCGCTGGCCCTCACTGGGTCATTGAGGTGTCCCTGCTCCTGCCTCTGGCCCTCACTGGGTCATTGAGGTGTCCCTGCTCCTGCCCGCTGGCCCTCACTAGGTCATTGAGGTGTCCCTGCACCTGCCCGCTGGCCCTCACTGGGTTATTGAGGTACCCCTGCTCCTGCCCGCTGGCCCTCACTGGGTTATTGAGGAGCCCATGCTCCTGCCCGCTGGCCCTCACTGGGTCTTTGAGCTGTCCCTGCTCCTGCCTGCTGGCCCTCACTGGGTTATTGAGGTGCCCCTGATCCTGCCCGCTGGCCCTCACTGGGTTATTGAGGTCCCAATGCTCCTGCCCGCTGGCCCTCACTGGGTCATTGAGGTGTCCCTGCTCCTGGCCCTCACTGGGTCATTGAGGTGTCCCTGCTACTGCCCCTGGCCCTCACTGGGTCATTGAGGTGTTCCTGCTCCTGTCCGCTTGCCCCCAACTGGGTCATTGAGATGTCCCTCCTCCTGCCCGCTGGCCTTCACTGGGTTATTAAGGTGTCCCTCCTCCTGCCCGCTGGCCCTCACTAGGCCATTGAGGTGTCCCTGCTCCTGCCCGCTGGCCCTCACTGGGTTATTGAGCTGCCCCTGCTCCTGCCTGCTGACCCTCACTGGGTTATTGAGGTGTCCCTCCTCCTGCCTGCTGGCCCTCACTGGGTCATTGAGGTGTCCCTGCTCCTGCCCCTGGACCTCACTGGGTCATTGAGGAGTCCCTGCCCGCACACCCTCACTGGGTCATTGAGGTGTCCCTGCACCTGCCTGCTGGCCCTCACTGGGTCATTGAGGTGTCCCTCCTCCTGCCCGCTGGCCCTCACTGGGTTATTGAGGTGCCCCTGATCCTGCCCGCTGGCCCTCACTGGGTTATTGAGGTGTCCCTGCTCCTGCCTGCTCGCCCTCACTGGGTTATTGAGGTGTCCCTGCTCCTGCCCGCTGGTCTTCACTGAGTTATTGAGGTGCCCCTGCTCCTGCCCGCTCGCCCTCACTGGGATATCGAGGTGTCCCTGCTCCTGCCCGCTGGCCCTTAGTGGGTCATTCAGGTATCTCTGCTCCTGCCCGTTCACCCTCACTGGGTCATTGAGTTGCCCCTGCTCATGCCCACTGGCCCTCACTGGGTCACTGAGGTGTCCCTGATCCTGCCCGCTGGCCCTCATTGGGTTATTCAGGTGCCCCTGTTCCAGCCCCTGGCCCTCACAGGGTCATTGAGGTGTCCCTGCTCCTGCCCCTGGCCCTCACTGGGTCATTGAGGTGTCCCTGCTCCTGCCCGCTGGCCCTCACTGGGTTATTCAGGTGCCCCTGTTCCTGCCCCTGGCCCTCACTGGGTCATTGAGGTGTCCCTGCTCCTGCCCCTGGCCCTCACTGGGTCATTGAGGTGTCCCTGCTCCTGGCCCTCACTGGGTCATTGAGGTGTCCCTGCTACTGCCCCTGGCCCTCACTGGGTCATTGAGGTGTTCCTGCTCCTGTCCGCTTGCCCCCAACTGGGTCATTGAGATGTCCCTCCTCCTGCCCGCTGGCCTTCACTGGGTCATTGAGGTGTCCCTCCTCCTGCCCTCTGACACTCACTGGGTTATTAATGTGTCCCTCCTCCTGCCCGCTGGCCCTCACTAGGCCATTGAGGTGTCCCTGCTCCTGCCCGCTGGCCCTCACTGGGTCATTGAGGTGTCCCTGCTCCTGCCTGCTGGCCCTCACTGGGTTATTGAGCTGCCCCTGCTCCTGCCTGCTGGCCCTCACTGGGTTATTGAGCTGCCCCTGCTCCTGCGTGCTGGCCCTCACTGGGTTATTGAGGTGTCCCTGCCCCTGCCTGCTGGCCCTCACTGGGTTATTGAGATGCCCCTGCTCCTGCCCGCTGGCCCTCACTGGGTTATTGAGGTGTCCCTGCTCTGGCCCCTGGCCCTCACTGGGTCATTGAGGTGTCCCTGCTCCTGCCCGCTCGCCCTCACTGAGATATCGAGGTGTCCCTGCTCCTGCCCGCTGGCCCTCACTGGGTCATTCAGGTGTACCTGCTCCTGCCCGTTCACCCTCACTGGGTCATTCAGTTGCCCCTGCTCATGCCCACTGGCCCTCACTGGGTCACTGAGGTGACCCTGCCCCTGCCCCTGGCCATTACTGGGTCATTGAGCGGTCCCTGCTCCTGCCTGCTGGCCCTCACGGGGTTATTGAGATGCCCCTGCTCCTGCCTGCTGGCCCTCACTGGGTCATTGAGGTGTCCCTGCTACTGCCCGCTGGCCCTCACTGGGTCATTGAGGTGTCCCTGCTACTGCCCGCTGGCACTCACTGGGTCACTGAGGTGTCCCTGCTCCTGCCCGCTTGCCCCCAACTGGGTCATTGAGATGCCCCTGCTCCTGCCCGCTGGCACTCAGTCGGTCATTGAGGTGTCCCTCCTCCTGCCCTCTGACACTCACTGGGTTATTAATGTGTCCCTCCTCCTGCCCGCTGGCCCTCACTAGGCCACTGAGGTGTCCCTGCTCCTTCCCGCTGGCCCTCACTGGGTCATTGAGGTATCCCTGCTCCTGCCTGCTGGCCCTCACTGGGTTATTGAGCTGCCCCTGCTCCTGCCTGCTGGCCCTCACTGGGTTATTGAGGTGTCCCTGCTCCTGCATTCTGGCCCTCACTGGGTCATTGAGGTGTCCCTGCTCCTGCCTGCTGGCACTCATTGTGTTATTGAGGTATCCCTGCTCCTGCCTGCTGGCCCTCACTGGGTCATTGAGGTGTCCCTGCTCCTGGCCCTCACTGGGTCTTTGAGGTGTCCCTGCTCCTGCCCTGGCCCTCACTGGGTCATTGAGGTGTCCCTGCCCGCACACCCTCACTGGGTCATTGAGGTGTCCCTGCACCTGCTTGCTGGCCCTCACTGGGTCTTTGAGGTGTCCCTCCTCCTGCCCGCTGGCCCTCACTGGGTTATTGAGGTGCCCCTGATCCTGCCTGCTGGCCCTCACTGGGTTATTGAGGTGCCCCTGCTCCTGCCTGCTGGCCCTCACTCGGTCATTGAGTTGTCCCTGCTCCTGGCCCTTACTGGATCATTGAGGTGTCCCTGCTCCGGCCCCAGGCCCACACTGGGTCATTGAGGTGCCCCTGCTCCTGCCTGCTGGTCTTCACTGGGTTATTGAGGTGCCCCTGCTCCTGCCTGCTGGCCCTCACTGGGTCACTGAGGTGTGCCTGATACTGCCCGCTTGCCACCAACTGGGTTATTGAGGTGCCTCTGCTCCTGCCTGCTGGCCCTCACTGTGTCATTGAGGTGCCCCTGCTCCTGCCTGCTGGCCCTCACTGGGTCATTGAGGAGACCCTGCCCCTGCCCCTGGCCCTTACTGGGTCATTGAGCAGTCCCTGCTCCTGCCTGCTGGCCCTCACTGGGTTATTGAGATGCCCCTGCTCCTGCCTGCTGGCCCTCACTGGGTCATTGAGGTGTCCCTGCTCCTGGCCCTCACTGGGTCATTGAGGTGTCCCTGCTCCTGTCCCTGACTGGGTCATTGAGGTGCCCCTGCTCCTGCCCAATGGTCTTCACTGGGTTATTGATGTGCCCCTGCTCCTGCCTGCTGGCCCTCACTGGGTTATTGAGGTGTCCCTGCTCCTGCCTGCTGGCCCTCACTGTGTCATTTAGGTGTCCCTGCTCCTGCCTGCTGGCCCTCACTGGGTTATTGAGGTGTCCCTGCTCCTGCCTGCTGGCACTCACTGTGTTATTGAGGTGTCCCTGCTCCTGCCTGCTGGCCCTCACTGGGTCATTGAGGTGTCCCTGCTCCTGGCCCTCACTGGGTCTTTGAGGTGTCCCTGCTCCTGCCCTGGACCTCACTGGGTCATTGAGGTGTCCCTGCCCGCACGCCCTCACTGGGTCATTGAGGTGTCCCTGCTCCTGTCCGTGACTGGGTCATTGAGGTGCCCCTGCTCCTGCCTGCTGGTCTTCACTGGGTTATTGAGGTGCCCCTGCTCCTGCCTGCTGGCCCTCACTGGGTCACTGAGGTGTGCCTGATACTGCCCGCTTGCCACCAACTGGGTTATTGAGGTGCCTCTGCTCCTGCCTGCTGGCCCTCACTGTGTCATTGAGGTGTCCCTGCTCCTGCCTGCTGGCCCTCACTGGGTTATTGAGATGCCCCAGCTCCTGCCTGCTGGCCCCCACTGGATCATTGAGGTGTCCCTGCTACTGCCCGCTGGCCCTCACTGGGTCATTGAGGTGTCCCTGCTACTGCCCGCTGGCCCTCACTGGGTCACTGAGGTAACCCTGCTCCTGCCCGCTTGCCCCCAACTGGGTCATTGAGATGTCCCTGCTCCTGCCCGCTGGCACTCAGTCGGTCATTGAGGTGTCCCTCCTCCTGCCTGCTGGCCCTCACTGGGTTATTGAGCTGCCCCTGCTCCTGCCTGCTGGCCCTCACTGCGTTATTGAGGTGTCCCTGCTCCTGCCTGCTGGCCCTCACTGGTTTATTGAGGTGCCCCTGCTCCTGCCCGCTGGCCCTCACTGTGTCATTGAGGTGTCCCTGCTCCTGCCTGCTGACCCTCACTGGGTTATTGAGGTGTCCCTGCTCCTGCCTGCTGGCACTCCCTGTGTTATTGAGGTGTCCCTGCTCCTGCCTGCTGGCCCTCACTGGGTCATTGAGGTGTCCCTGCTCCTGGCCCTCACTGGGTCTTTGAGGTGTCCCTGCTCCTGCCCTGGCCCTCACTGGGTCATTGAGGTGTCCCTGCCCGCACACCCTCACTGGGTCATTGAGGTGTCCCTGCACCTGCCTGCTGGCCTTCACTGGGTCATTGAGGTGTCCCTCCTCCTGCCCGCTGGCCCTCACTGGGTTATTGAGGTGCCCCTGATCCTGCCTGCTGGCCCTCACTGGGTTATTGAGGTGCCCCTGCTCCTGCCTGCTGGCCCTCACTGGGTCATTGAGGTGTCCCTGCTCCTGTCCCTGACTGGGTCATTGAGGTGCCCCTGCTCCTGCCTGCTGGTCTTCACTGGGTTATTGAGGTGCCCCTGCTCCTGCCCGCTGGCCCTCACTGGGTCACTGAGGTGTGCCTGATACTGCCCGCTTGCCACCAACTGGGTTATTGAGGTGCCTCTGCTCCTGCCTGCTGGCCCTCACTATGTCATTGAGGTGTCCCTGCTCCTGGCCCTCACTGGGTCATTGAGGCGACCCTGCCCCTGCCCCTGGCCCTCACTGGGTCATTGAGGTGTCCCTGCTCCTGCCTGCTGGCCCTCACTGGGTCATTGAGGTGTCCCTGCTCCTGGCCCTCACTGCGTCATTGAGGTGTCCCTACTCCTGCCCCTGGCCCTCACTGGGTCATTGAGGTGTCCCTGCTCCTGTCCCTGGCCCTCACTGGGTCATTGAGGTGCCCCTGCTCCTGCCCGCTGGTCTTCACTGAGTTATTGAGGTGCCCCTGCTCCTGCCCGCTCGCACTCACTGGGATATCGAGGTGTCCCTGCTCCTGCCCGCTGGCCCTCACTGGGTCATTCAGGTGTCCCAGCTCCTGCCCGTTCACCCTCACTGGGTCATTGAGTTGCCCCTGCTCATGCCCAATGTCCCTCACTGGGTCACTGAGGTGTCCCTGATCCTGCCCCTGGCCCTCACTGGGTTATTCAGGTGCCCCTGTTCCTGCCCCTGGCCCTCACAGGGTCATTGAGGTGTCCCTGCTCCTGCCTCTGGCCCTCACTGGGTCACTGAGGTGTCCCTGCTCCTGCCTCTGGCCCTCACTGGATCATTGAGGTGTCCCTGCCCCTGCCTGCTGGCCCTCACTGGGTTATTGAGCTGCCCCTGCTCCTGCCTGCTGGCCCTCACTTGGTCATTGAGGTGTCCCTGCTCCTGACCCTGGCCCTCACTGGGTCATTGAGGTGACCCTGCTCCTGCCCCTGGTCCTCACTGGGTCTTTGAGGTGTCCCTGCTCCTGTCCGCTGGCCCTCACTGGGTCATTAAGATGTCCCTCCTCCTGCCCGCTGGCCCTCACTGCGTTATTAAGGTGTCCCTCCTCCTGCCCGGTGGCCCTCACTAGGCCATTGAGGTGTCCCTGCTCCTGCCCGCTGGCCCTCACTGGGTCATTGAGGTGTCCCTGCTCCTGCCTGCTGGCCCTCACTGGGTTTTTGAGCTGCCCCTGCTCCTGCCTGCTGACCCTCACTGGGTTATTGAGGTGTCCCTGCTCCTGCCCGCTTGCCAGCAACTGGGTCATTCAGATGCCCCTGCTCCTGCCAGCTGGCTCTCACTGGGTCATTGAGGTGTCCCTGCTCCTGCCTGCTGGCCCTCACTAGGTCATTGAGGTGTCCCTGCTCCTGCCCGCTGGCCCTCACTGGGTTATTAAGGTGTCCCTCCTCCTGCCCGCTGGCACTCACTAGGTCATTGAGGTGTCCCTGCTCCTGCCCGCTGGCCCTCACTGGGACATCGAGGTGCCCCTGCTCCTGCCCCTGGCCTTCACTGGGTCATTGAGGTGTCCCTGCCCGCACACCCTCACTGGGTCATTGAGGTGTCCCTGCACCTGCCTGCTGGCCCTCACTGGGTTATTGAGGTGTCCCTGCTGCTGCCTGCTAGCCCTCACTGGGTCATTGAGGTGTCCCTGCTCCTGGCCCTCACTGGGTCATTGAGGTGTCCCTGCTCCTGACCCTGGCCCTCACTGGGTCTTTGAGGTGTCCCTGCACCTGCCCGCTGACCCTCACTGGGTTATTGAGGAGCCCCTGATCCTGCCCGCTGGCCCTCACTGGGTTATTGAGGTGTCCCTGCTCCTGCCTGCTCGCCCTCACTGGGTCATTGAGGTGTCCCTGCTCCTGGCCCTCACTGGGTCATTGAGCTGTCCCTGCTCCTGCACCTGGCCCTCACTGGGTCATTGAGGTGTCCCTGCTCCTGTCCCTGGCCCTCACTGGGTCATTGAGGTCCCCCTGCTCCTGCCCGCTGGTCTTCACTGAGTTATTGTGGTGCCCCTGCTCCTGCCCACTCGCCCTCACTGGGAATTCGAGGTGTCCCTGCTCCTGCCCGCTGGCCCTCACTGGGTCATTCAGGTGTCCCTGCTCCTGCCCGTTCACCCTCATTGGGTCATTGAGTTGCCCCTGCTCATGCCCACTGGCCCTCACTGGGTCACTGAGGTGTCCCTGAACCTGCCTGCTGGCCCTCACTGGGTTATTCAGGTGCCCCTGTTCCTGCCCCTGACCCTCACAGGGTCATTGAGGTGTCCCTGCTCCTGCCTCTGGCCCTCACTGGGTCATTGAGGTGTCCCTGCTCCTGCCTCTGGCCCTCACTGGGTCATTGAGGTGTCCCTGCTCCTGCCTCTGGCCCTCACTGGGTCATTGAGGTGTCCCTGCTCCTGCCTCTGGCCCTCACTGGGTCATTGAGGTGTCCCTGCTCCTGCCCGCTGGCCCTCACTGGGTTATTGAGGTCCCAATGCTCCTGCCCGCTGGCCCTCACTGGGTCATTGAGGTGTCCCTGCTCCTGGCCCTCACTGGGTCATTGAGGTGTCCCTGCTACTGCCCCTGGCCCTCACTGGGTCATTGAGGTGTTCCTGCTCCTGTCCGCTTGCCCCCAACTGGGTCATTGAGATGTCCCTCCTCCTGCCCGCTGGCCTTCACTGGGTTATTAAGGTGTCCCTCCTCCTGCCCGCTGGCCCTCACTAGGCCATTGAGGTGTCCCTGCTCCTGCCCGCTGGCCCTCACTGGGTTATTGAGCTGCCCCTGCTCCTGCCTGCTGACCCTCACTGGGTTATTGAGGTGTCCCTCCTCCTGCCTGCTGGCCCTCACTGGGTCATTGAGGTGTCCCTGCTCCTGCCCCTGGACCTCACTGGGTCATTGAGGAGTCCCTGCCCGCACACCCTCACTGGGTCATTGAGGTGTCCCTGCACCTGCCTGCTGGCCCTCACTGGGTCATTGAGGTGTCCCTCCTCCTGCCCGCTGGCCCTCACTGGGTTATTGAGGTGCCCCTGATCCTGCCCGCTGGCCCTCACTGGGTTATTGAGGTGTCCCTGCTCCTGCCTGCTCGCCCTCACTGGGTTATTGAGGTGTCCCTGCTCCTGCCCGCTGGTCTTCAGAGTTATTGAGGTGCCCCTGCTCCTGCCCGCTCGCCCTCACTGGGATATCGAGGTGTCCCTGCTCCTGCCCGCTGGCCCTTAGTGGGTCATTCAGGTATCTCTGCTCCTGCCCGTTCACCCTCACTGGGTCATTGAGTTGCCCCTGCTCATGCCCACTGGCCCTCACTGGGTCACTGAGGTGTCCCTGATCCTGCCCGCTGGCCCTCACTGGGTTATTCAGGTGCCCCTGTTCCTGCCCCTGGCCCTCACAGGGTCATTGAAGTGTCCCTGCTCCTGCCCCTGGCCCTCACTGGGTCATTGAGGTGTCCCTGCTCCTGCCCGCTGGCCCTCACTGGGTTATTCAGGTGCCCCTGTTCCTGCCCCTGGCCCTCACTGGGTCATTGAGGTGTCCCTGCACCTGCCTGCTGGCCTTCACTGGGTCATTGAGGTGTCCCTCCTCCTGCCCGCTGGCCCTCACTGGGTTATTGAGGTGCCCCTGCTCCTGCCTGCTGGTCTTCACTGGGTTATTGAGGTGCCCCTGCTCCTGCCCGCTGGCCCTCACTGGGTCACTGAGGTGTGCCTGATACTGCCCGCTTGCCACCAACTGGGTTATTGAGGTGCCTCTGCTCCTGCCTGCTGGCCCTCACTATGTCATTGAGGTGTCCCTGCTCCTGGCCCTCACTGGGTCATTGAGGCGACCCTGCCCCTGCCCCTGGCCCTTACAGGGTCATTGAGCGGTCCCTGCTCCTGCCTGCTGGCCCTCACTGGGTTATTGAGATGCCCCTGCTCCTGCCTGCTGGCCCTCACTGGGTCATTGAGGTGTCCCTGCTCCTGGCCCTCACTGCGTCATTGAGGTGTCCCTGCTCCTGCCCCTGGCCCTCACTGGGTCATTGAGGTGTCCCTGCTCCTGTCCCTGGCCCTCACTGGGTCATTGAGGTGCCCCTGCTCCTGCCCGCTGGTCTTCACTGAGTTATTGAGGTGCCCCTGCTCCTGCCCGCTCGCACTCACTGGGATATCGAGGTGTCCCTGCTCCTGCCCGCTGGCCCTCACTGGGTCATTCAGGTGTCCCAGCTCCTGCCCGTTCACCCTCACTGGGTCATTGAGTTGCCCCTGCTCATGCCCAATGTCCCTCACTGGGTCACTGAGGTGTCCCTGATCCTGCCCCTGGCCCTCACTGGGTTATTCAGGTGCCCCTGTTCCTGCCCCTGGCCCTCACAGGGTCATTGAGGTGTCCCTGCTCCTGCCTCTGGCCCTCACTGGGTCATTGAGGTGTCCCTGCTCCTGCCTCTGGCCCTCACTGGATCATTGAGGTGTCCCTGCCCCTGCCTGCTGGCCCTCACTGGGTTATTGAGCTGCCCCTGCTCCTGCCTGCTGGCCCTCACTTGGTCATTGAGGTGTCCCTGCTCCTGACCCTGGCCCTCACTGGGTCATTGAGGTGACCCTGCTCCTGCCCCTGGTCCTCACTGGGTCTTTGAGGTGTCCCTGCTCCTGTCCGCTGGCCCTCACTGGGTCATTAAGATGTCCCTCCTCCTGCCCGCTGGCCCTCACTGCGTTATTAAGGTGTCCCTCCTCCTGCCCGGTGGCCCTCACTAGGCCATTGAGGTGTCCCTGCTCCTGCCCGCTGGCCCTCACTGGGTCATTGAGGTGTCCCTGCTCCTGCCTGCTGGCCCTCACTGGGTTTTTGAGCTGCCCCTGCTCCTGCCTGCTGACCCTCACTGGGTTATTGAGGTGTCCCTGCTCCTGCCCGCTTGCCA